>NW_027422323.1:0-169222 GCF_037893015.1 Macrotis lagotis
CACGGCAAGGGAAGGGTAACGGAAGGCACGGGAAGGCAAGGAAAGCGTAACACAAGGCAAGGCAAGGCAAGGCACGGCAAGGCAAGGCAAGGCTTACACAACGCAACGCAACGCAAGGCAACGCGAAGTTAAGGCAAGGAAAGGAAAGGGTAACAGAAGGCAAGACACGGAAAGGCAAGGAAAGGGTATCGGAAGGCAAGGCACGGCAAGGCAATGCAAGGGTAAGGCAAGGAAACCCAAGTCAACGCAAAGTTAAGGCAAGGCAAGGAAAGGGTAACAGAAAGCAAGGCAATGGAAGGCAAAGCAAGGCAAGGAAAGGGTAACGGAAAGCAAGGCAAGGAAAAGCAAGGCAAGTCAAGTCAAATCAAGACCAAGCAAGGCAAGGCAAGGGTAACCGAAGGGACGGTAAGGCATGGGAAGGACAAGCAAGGCAGGGCAAGGCAAGGAAAGGCTAAGGCAAGGCAACGAAAGGCTAGGCAATGCACGGCAAGGCAAGGGAAGGGTAACGGAAGGCAAGGCAAGGCAAGGCAAAGGAAGGCAAGGGACGTGTAACGGAACGCACGGGAAGGCAAGGGAAGGACAAGGCAAGGGACGGCAATGCAAGGCTAAGTCAAGGCAATGCAAGGCTAGGCACGGGTAAAGGAAGGCCCGGCAAGGCAAGACAAGGATAACGGAAGGCACGGCAACGCAAGGGAAGAAAAAGGCAAGGCACGGCATGGCAAGGCAATGCTAAGGCAAGGCAACAAAAGGCTAGGCAATGTACGGCAAGGCAAGGAAAGGTAACATAAGGCAAGGCACGGCAAGGCAATGCAAAGATGAGGAAAGGCAATGCAAGGCAATGCAAAGTGAAGGCAACACAAACGACGCAAGGCTAAGGCAAAGGGAGGCAAGGCAAGGGCAACGGAAGGCACGGCAAGGCAAGACAAGAGTAACAGAGGGCTCGGCAAGGCAAGGGAAGGACAAGGCAAGGCACGGGAAGGCAAGATAAGGGTAACGGAAGGCTCGGCAAGGCAACGCAAGGCTAGGCAATGCACGACAATGCAAGGAAAGGGTAACTGAATGCAAGGCAAGGCTAAGGCAAGCCAATGCAAGGCTAGGCAATGCACGGATGAGGCAAGGAAAGGGTAACGGAAGGCAAGGCAAGGCAGGGCAAAGCAAGGCAAGGCAAGGGTAAAGGAAGGCACGGGAAGGCTAGACAAGGTTAACGGAAGACACGGCAAGGCAAGGGAGGGACATGGCAAGGCAAGGCAAGTTAAGGCAAGGCTATGGCAAGGCAATGCCATGCAAGGCCAGGTTAAAGGAAGGCAAGACAAGCAAGGTTAAGGCAAGGGGAGACAAAGATAATGCACGACAACGCAAGGCTAGGCAATATACGGCAAGGCAAGGAAAGGGTAACAGAAGAAAAGGCAATGCAACGTAAGGCAAGGCTAAGGCAAGGCAATGCCATGCAAGGCCAGGTTAAGGGAAGGCAAGACAAGCAAGGCTAAGGCAAGGGGAGTCAAGGCTAAGGCACGACAACGCAAGGATAAGCAATGCACGGCAAGGCAAGGAAAGGGTAATGGAAAGGATGTCAAAGCAATAAAAGTCAAGGGTAACAGAAGGCACGGCACGGCAAGTCAAGGCAAGGCCATGGCAACACACGGCTGGGCAATGCACGGTAAGGCAAGGTAAGGGTGAGGGAAGGCACGGCAAGGCAAGTGAAGGACAAGGCAAGGCACGGCAAGGCAAGTGTAACGGAATGCATGGCAAGACAATGGTAACGGAAGGCAAGGAACGGCAAGGCAAGGCAAGGCTAAGGCAACGGAACGCAACGCAAGGCAACGCAAAGTTAAGGCAAGGCAAGGCAAGGGTAACGGTAAGGAAGGCACGGCAAGGCAAGGAATGGGTAACGGAATGCAAGGCACGGCAAGGCAACGCAAGCCTAAGGCAAGGCAACGCAAGGCAATGCAAAGTTTACGCAAGGCAAGGAAAGGGTAACGGAAGGCAAGGCAAGGCACGGAAAAGCAAGGCAAGGCAAGGGTAACGGAAGGCACCCCAAGGCAAGGCAACGCAAGGCTAAGGCAAGGCAACGCAACTCAACGCAAAGTAAAGGCAAGGCAAGGAAAGGGTAACAGAAAGCATGGCAATGCAAGGCAAAACAAGGCAGGAAAGGGTAATGGAAGGCAAGGCAAGGCAATTCAAAGGAAGGCAAGGCAAGTCAAAGTAAGGCAAAGCAAGGAAAGGCAAGTGTAACGGAAGGGACGGCAAGGCAAGGAAAGGCTCAGGCAAAGCAACGCAAGGCTAGGCAATGCACGGCAAGGCAAGGGAAGGGTAACGGAAGGCAAGGCAAGGCAAGGCAAAGCAAGGCAAGGGAAGTGTAACGGAAGGCACGGCAAGGCAACGGAAGGATGAGGCAAGGCACGGCAAGGGAAGACAAGGCTAAGGCAAGGCAACGCAAGGCTAGGCAATGCACGGCAAGGCAAGGAAAGGGTAACGGAAGGGAAGGGAAAGCAAGAAAAGGCAAGGGTAACGGAAGGCACGGCACGGCAAGTCAAGGCAATGCCAAGGCAACACATGGCTGGGCAATGCACGGCAAGGCAAGGCAAGGGTAACGGAAGGCACGGCACGGCAACAAGTCAAGACAACGGTAACGGAAGGCTCGGCAAGGCAAGGAAGGACAAGGCAAGGCACGGCAAGGCAAGGCAAGGCTAAGGCAAGGCAACCCAAGGCTAGGAAATGTTACGGCAAGGCAAGGAAAGGGTAACGGTAGGCAAAGTACGGCAAGGCAATGCAAAGATGAGGAAAGGCAACGCAAGTCAATTCAAAGTGAAGGCAACACAACCCACGCAAGGCTAAGGCAATGGGAGGCAAGCCAAGGGTAACGGAAGGTACGGCAAGGCAAGACAAGGGTAACGGAAGGCTCGGCAAGCAAGGGAAGGACAAGGCAAGGAACGGCAAGGCAAGACTAGGGTAACGGAATGCTCGGCAAGGCAACGCAAGGCTAGGCATTAAACGGCAATGCAAGGAAAGGGTAACGGAAGGCACGGCAAGGAATGGAAAGGCTAAGGCTAGGCAACGCAAGGCTATGCAATGCAAGGGAAGGCAAGGAATGGGTAACGGAAGGCAAGGCAAGGCAAGGCAAGGCTAAGGCACGACAACGCAAGGCTAGGCAATGGACGGCAAGGCAAGGAAAGGGTAACAGAAGGCAAGGCAAGCAACGCAACGCAAGTCAAGGCAAGGGTAAAGGAAGGCACGGCAAGGCAAGACAAGGGTAACGGAAGGTACGGCAAGGCAAGGGAAGGACAAGGCACGGCAAGCCAAGGTAATGGAAGGCTAAGGCATGGCAATGCCATGCAAGGCCAGGTTAAAGGAAGGCAAGACAAGCAAGGCTAAGGCAACGGGAGACAAAGCTAATGCACGACAATGCAAATCTAGGCAATGCACGGCAAGGCAAGGAAAGGGTAACAGATGGCAAGGCAAGGCAAGGTAAGGCAATGCTAAGGCAAGGCAATGCCATGCAAGGCCAGGTTAAGGGAGGGCAAGACAAGCAAGGCTAAGGCAAGGGGTGTCAGGGCTAAGGCACGACAACGCAAGGCTAGGCAATGCACGGCAAGACAAGGAAAGGGTAACGGAAAGAAAGGAACGGCAAGGCAATGCAACGCTGAGGAAAGGAAACGCAAGGCAATGCAAAGTTAAGGCAAGGCAAGCAAAGCTAGGCTAAGGCAAGGGGAAGCAAGGCAAGGCAAGGGTAATGGAAGGCACGACAAGGCAAGACAAGGGTAACGGAAGGCTCGGCAAGGAAAGGGAAGACAAGTGTAAAGCACGACAACGCAAGGCGAGGCAATGCACGGCAAGGCAATGAAAGGGTAACAGAAGGCAAGGCAATGCAAGGCAAAGCAAGGCAAGGAAAGGGTAACAGAAGGCACAGCAAGGCAAGGCAAGGGTAACTGAAGGCATGGCAAGGCAAGGGAAGGACAAAGCAAGGCAGGGCAAGGCAAGGCAAGGCTTATACAACGCAATGCAACGCAAGTCAACCCGAAGTTAAGGCACGGCAAGGGAAGGGTAACGGAAGGCACGGGAAGGCAAGGAAAGCGTAACACAAGGCAAGGCAAGGCAAGGCGCGGCAAGGCAAGGCAAGGCTTACACAACGCAACGCAACGCAAGGCAACGCGAAGTTAAGGCAAGGAAAGGAAAGGGTAACAGAAGGCAAGACACGGAAAGGCAAGGAAAGGGTATCGGAAGGCAAGGCACGGCAAGGCAATGCAAGGGTAAGGCAAGGAAACCCAAGTCAACGCAAAGTTAAGGCAAGGCAAGGAAAGGGTAACAGAAAGCAAGGCAATGGAAGGCAAAGCAAGGCAAGGAAAGGGTAACGGAAAGCAAGGCAAGGAAAAGCAAGGCAAGTCAAGTCAAATCAAGACCAAGCAAGGCAAGGCAAGGGTAACCGAAGGGACGGTAAGGCATGGGAAGGACAAGCATGGCAGGGCAAGGCAAGGAAAGGCTAAGGCAAGGCAACGAAGGGCTAGGCAATGCACGGCAAGGCAAGGGAAGGGTAACGGAAGGCAAGTCAAGGCAAGGCAAAGGAAGGCAAGGGACGTGTAACGGAACGCACGGGAAGGCAAGGGAAGGACAAGGCAAGGGACGGCAATGCAAGGCTAAGTCAAGGCAATGCAAGGCTAGGCACGGGTAAAGGAAGGCCCGGCAAGGCAAGACAAGGATAACGGAAGGCACGGCAACGCAAGGGAATAAAAAGGCAAGGCACGGCATGGCAAGGCAATGCTAAGGCAAGGCAACAAAAGGCTAGGCAATGTACGGCAAGGCAAGGAAAGGTAACATAAGGCAAGGCACGGCAAGGCAATGCAAAGATGAGGAAAGGCAATGCAAGGCAATGCAAAGTGAAGGCAACACAAACGACGCAAGGCTAAAGCAAAGGGAGGCAAGGCAAGGGCAACGGAAGGCACGGCAAGGCAAGACAAGAGTAACAGAGGGCTCGGCAAGGCAAGGGAAGGACAAGGCAAGGCACGGGAAGGCAAGATAAGGGTAACGGAAGGCTCGGCAAGGCAACGCAAGGCTAGGCAATGCACGACAATGCAAGGAAAGGGTAACTGAATGCAAGGCAAGGCTAAGGCAAGCCAATGCAAGGCTAGGCAATGCACGGATGAGGCAAGGAAAGGGTAACGGAAGGCAAGGCAAGGCAGGGCAAAGCAAGGCAAGGCAAGGGTAAAGGAAGGCACGGGAAGGCTAGACAAGGTTAACGGAAGACACTCAAGGCAAGGGAGGGACATGGCAAGGCAAGGCAAGTTAAGGCAAGGCTATGGCAAGGCAATGCCATGCAAGGCCAGGTTAAAGGAAGGCAAGACAAGCAAGGTTAAGGCAAGGGGAGACAAAGATAATGCACGACAACGCAAGGCTAGGCAATATACGGCAAGGCAAGGAAAGGGTAACAGAAGAAAAGGCAATGCAACGTAAGGCAAGGCTAAGGCAAGGCAATGCCATGCAAGGCCAGGTTAAGTAAGGCAAGACAAGCAAGGCTAAGGCAAGGGGAGTCAAGGCTAAGGCACGACAACGCAAGGATAAGCAATGCACGGCAAGGCAAGGAAAGGGTAATGGAAAGGATGTCAAAGCAATAAAAGTCAAGGGTAACAGAAGGCACGGCACGGCAAGTCAAGGCAAGGCCATGGCAACACACGGCTGGGCAATGCACGGTAAGGCAAGGTAAGGGTGAGGGAAGGCACGGCAAGGCAAGTGAAGGACAAGGCAAGGCACGGCAAGGCAAGTGTAACGGAATGCATGGCAAGACAATGGTAACGGAAGGCAAGGAACGACAAGGCAAGGCAAGGCTACGGCAACGGAACGCAACGCAAGGCAACGCAAAGTTAAGGCAAGGCAAGGCAAGGGTAACGGTAAGGAAGGCACGGCAAGGCAAGGAATGGGTAATGGAATGCAAGGCACGGCAAGGCAACGCAAGCCTAAGGCAAGGCAACGCAAGGCAATGCAAAGTTTACGCAAGGCAAGAAAAGGGTATCGGAAGGCAAGGCAAGGCACGGAAAAGCAAGGCAAGGCAAGGGTAACGTAAGGCACCCCAAGGCAAGGCAACGCAAGGCTAAGGCAAGACAACGCAACTCAACGCAAAGTAAAGGCAAGGCAAGGAAAGGGTAACAGAAAGCATGGCAATGCAAGGCAAAACAAGGCAGGAAAGGGTAATGGAAGGCAAGGCAAGGCAATTCAAAGGAAGGCAAGGCAAGTCAAAGTAAGGCAAAGCAAGGAAAGGCAAGTGTAACGGAAGGGACGGCAAGGCAAGGAAAGGCTCAGGCAAAGCAACGCAAGGCTAGGCAATGCACGGCAAGGCAAGGGAAGGGTAACGGAAGGCAAGGCAAGGCAAGGCAAAGCAAGGCAAGGGAAGTGTAACGGAAGGCACGGCAAGGCAACGGAAGGATGAGGCAAGGCACGGCAAGGGAAGACAAGGCTAAGGCAAGGCAACGCAAGGCTAGGCAATGCACGGCAAGGCAAGGAAAGGGTAACGGAAGGGAAGGGAAAGCAAGAAAAGGCAAGGGTAACGGAAGGCACGGCACGGCAAGTCAAGGCAATGCCAAGGCAACACATGGCTGGGCAATGAACGGCAAGGCAAGGCAAGGGTAACAGAAGACACGGAAAGTCAAGACAACGGTAACGGAAGGCTCGGCAAGGCAAGGAAGGACAAGGCAAGGCACGGCAAGGCAAGGCAAGGCTAAGGCAAGGCAACCCAAGGCTAGGAAATGTTACGGCAAGGCAAGGAAAGGGTAACGGTAGGCAAAGTACGGCAAGGCAATGCAAAGATGAGGAAAGGCAACGCAAGTCAATTCAAAGTGAAGGCAACACAACCCACGCAAGGCTAAGGCAATGGGAGGCAAGCCAAGGGTAACGGAAGGTACGGCAAGGCAAGACAAGGGTAACGGAAGGCTCGGCAAGCAAGGGAAGGACAAGGCAAGGAACGGCAAGGCAAGACTAGGGTAACGGAATGCTCGGCAAGGCAACGCAAGGCTAGGCATTAAACGGCAATGCAAGGAAAGGGTAACGGAAGGCACGGCAAGGAATGGAAAGGCTAAGGCTAGGCAACGCAAGGGTATGCAATGCAAGGGAAGGCAAGGAATGGGTAACGGAAGGCAAGGCAAGGCAAGGCAAGGCTAAGGCACGACAACGCAAGGCTAGGCAATGGACGGCAAGGCAAGGAAAGGGTAACAGAAGGCAAGGCAAGCACGCAACGCAAGTCAAGGCAAGGGTAAAGGAAGGCACGGCAAGGCAAGACAAGGGTAACGGAAGGTACGGCAAGGCAAGGGAAGGACAAGGCACGGCAAGCCAAGGTAATGGAAGGCTAAGGCATGGCAATGCCATGCAAGGCCAGGTTAAAGGAAGGCAAGACAAGCAAGGCTAAGGCAACGGGAGACAAAGCTAATGCACGACAATGCAAATCTAGGCAATGCACGGCAAGGCAAGGAAAGGGTAACAGAAGGCAAGGCAAGGCAAGGTAAGGCAATGCTAAGGCAAGGCAATGCCATGCAAGGCCAGGTTAAGGGAGGGCAAGACAAGCAAGGCTAAGGCAAGGGGTGTCAGGGCTAAGGCACGACAACGCAAGGCTAGGCAATGCACGGCAAGACAAGGAAAGGGTAACGGAAAGAAAGGAACGGCAAGGCAATGCAACGCTGAGGAAAGGAAACGCAAGGCAATGCAAAGTTAAGGCAAGGCAAGCAAAGCTAGGCTAAGGCAAGGGGAAGCAAGGCAAGGCAAGGGTAATGGAAGGCACGACAAGGCAAGACAAGGGTAACGGAAGGCTCGGCAAGGAAAGGGAAGACAAGTGTAAAGCACGACAACGCAAGGCGAGGCAATGCACGGCAAGGCAATGAAAGGGTAACAGAAGGCAAGGCAATGCAAGGCAAAGCAAGGCAAGGAAAGGGTAACAGAAGGCACAGCAAGGCAAGGCAAGGGTAACTGAAGGCATGGCAAGGCAAGGGAAGGACAAAGCAAGGCAGGGCAAGGCAAGGCAAGGCTTATACAACGCAATGCAACGCAAGTCAACCCGAAGTTAAGGCACGGCAAGGGAAGGGTAACGGAAGTCACGGGAAGGCAAGGAAAGCGTAACACAAGGCAAGGCAAGGCAAGGCGCGGCAAGGCAAGGCAAGGCTTACACATCGCAACGCAACGCAAGGCAACGCGAAGTTAAGGCAAGGAAAGGAAAGGGTAACAGAAGGCAAGACACGGAAAGGCAAGGAAAGGGTATCGGAAGGCAAGGCACAGCAAGGCAATGCAAGGTTAAGGCAAGGAAACCCAAGTCAACGCAAAGTTAAGGCAAGGCAAGGAAAGGGTAACAGAAAGCAAGGCAATGGAAGGCAAAGCAAGGCAAGGAAAGGGTAACGGAAAGCAAGGCAAGGAAAAGCAAGGCAAGTCAAGTCAAATCAAGGCCAAGCAAGGCAAGGCAAGGGTAACCGAAGGGACGGTAAGGCATGGGAAGGACAAGCAAGGCAGGGCAAGGCAAGGAAAGGCTAAGGCAAGGCAACGAAAGGCTAGGCAATGCACGGCAAGGCAAGGGAAGGGTAACGGAAGGCAAGGCAAGGCAAGGCAAAGGAAGGCAAGGGACGTGTAACGGAACGCACGGGAAGGCAAGGGAAGGACAAGGCAAGGGACGGCAATGCAAGGCTAAGTCAAGGCAATGCAAGGCGAGGCACGGGTAAAGGAAGGCCCGGCAAGGCAAGACAAGGATAACGGAAGGCACGGCAACGCAAGGGAATAAAAAGGCAAGGCACGGCATGGCAAGGCAATGCTAAGGCAAGGCAACAAAAGGCTAGGCAATGTACGGCAAGGCAAGGAAAGGTAACATAAGGCAAGGCACGGCAAGGCAATGCAAAGATGAGGAAAGGCAATGCAAGGCAATGCAAAGTGAAGGCAACACAAACGACGCAAGGCTAAAGCAAAGGGAGGCAAGGCAAGGGCAACGGAAGGCACGGCAAGGCAAGACAAGAGTAACAGAGGGCTCGGCAAGGCAAGGGAAGGACAAGGCAAGGCACGGGAAGGCAAGATAAGGGTAACGGAAGGCTCGGCAAGGCAACGCAAGGCTAGGCAATGCACGACAATGCAAGGAAAGGGTAACTGAATGCAAGGCAAGGCTAAGGCAAGCCAATGCAAGGCTAGGCAATGCACGGATGAGGCAAGGGAAGGGTAACGGAAGGCAAGGCAAGGCAGGGCAAAGCAAGGCAAGGCAAGGGTAAAGGAAGGCACGGGAAGGCTAGACAAGTTATCGGAAGACACTCAAGGCAAGGGAGGGACATGGCAAGGCAAGGCAAGTTAAGGCAAGGCTATGGCAAGGCAATGCCATGCAAGGCCAGGTTAAAGGAAGGCAAGACAAGCAAGGTTAAGGCAAGGGGAGACAAAGATAATGCACGACAACGCAAGGCTAGGCAATATACGGCAAGGCAAGGAAAGGGTAACAGAAGAAAAGGCAATGCAACGTAAGGCAAGGCTAAGGCAAGGCAATGCCATGCAAGGCCAGGTTAAGGGAAGGCAAGACAAGCAAGGCTAAGGCAAGGGGAGTCAAGGCTAAGGCACGACAACGCAAGGATAAGCAATGCACGGCAAGGCAAGGAAAGGGTAATGGAAAGGATGTCAAAGCAATAAAAGTCAAGGGTAACAGAAGGCACGGCACGGCAAGTCAAGGCAAGGCCATGGCAAAACACGGCTGGGCAATGCACGGTAAGGCAAGGTAAGGGTGAGGGAAGGCACGGCAAGGCAAGTGAAGGACAAGGCAAGGCACGGCAAGGCAAGTGTAACGGAATGCATGGCAAGACAATGGTAACGGAAGGCAAGGAACGACAAGGCAAGGCAAGGCTAAGGCAACGGAACGCAACGCAAGGCAACGCAAAGTTAAGGCAAGGCAAGGCAAGGGTAACGGTAAGGAAGGCACGGCAAGGCAAGGAATGGGTAATGGAATGCAAAGCACGGCAAGGCAACGCAAGCCTAAGGCAAGGCAACGCAAGGCAATGCAAAGTTTACGCAAGGCAAGAAAAGGGTATCGGAAGGCAAGGCAAGGCACGGAAAAGCAAGGCAAGGCAAGGGTAACGTAAGGCACCCCAAGGCAAGGCAACGCAAGGCTAAGGCAAGGCAACGCAACTCAACGCAAAGTAAAGGCAAGGCAAGGAAAGGGTAACAGAAAGCATGGCAATGCAAGGCAAAACAAGGCAGGAAAGGGTAATGGAAGGCAAGGCAAGGCAATTCAAAGGAAGGCAAGGCAAGTCAAAGTAAGGCAAAGCAAGGAAAGGCAAGTGTAACGGAAGGGACGGCAAGGCAAGGAAAGGCTCAGGCAAAGCAACGCAAGGCTAGGCAATGCAGGGCAAGGCAAGGGAAGGGTAACGGAAGGCAAGGCAAGGCAAGGCAAAGCAAGGCAAGGGAAGTGTAACGGAAGGCACGGCAAGGCAACGGAAGGATGAGGCAAGGCACGGCAAGGGAAGACAAGGCTAAGGCAAGGCAACGCAAGGCTAGGCAATGCACGGCAAGGCAAGGAAAGGGTAACGGAAGGGAAGGGAAAGCAAGAAAAGGCAAGGGTAACGGAAGGCACGGCACGGCAAGTCAAGGCAATGCCAAGGCAACACATGGCTGGGCAATGAACGGCAAGGCAAGGCAAGGGTAACAGAAGACACGGAAAGTCAAGACAACGGTAACGGAAGGCTCGGCAAGGCAAGGAAGGACAAGGCAAGGCACGGCAAGGCAAGGCAAGGCTAAGGCAAGGCAACCCAAGGCTAGGAAATGTTACGGCAAGGCAAGGAAAGGGTAACGGTAGGCAAAGTACGGCAAGGCAATGCAAAGATGAGGAAAGGCAACGCAAGTCAATTCAAAGTGAAGGCAACACAACCCACGCAAGGCTAAGGCAATGGGAGGCAAGCCAAGGGTAACGGAAGGTACGGCAAGGCAAGACAAGGGTAACGGAAGGCTCGGCAAGCAAGGGAAGGACAAGGCAAGGAACGGCAAGGCAAGACTAGGGTAACGGAATGCTCGGCAAGGCAACGCAAGGCTAGGCATTAAACGGCAATGCAAGGAAAGGGTAACGGAAGGCACGGCAAGGAATGGAAAGGCTAAGGCTAGGCAACGCAAGGGTATGCAATGCAAGGGAAGGCAAGGAATGGGTAACGGAAGGCAAGGCAAGGCAAGGCAAGGCTAAGGCACGACAACGCAAGGCTAGGCAATGGACGGCAAGGCAAGGAAAGGGTAACAGAAGGCAAGGCAAGCAACGCAACGCAAGTCAAGGCAAGGGTAAAGGAAGGCACGGCAAGGCAAGACAAGGGTAACGGAAGGTACGGCAAGGCAAGGGAAGGACAAGGCACGGCAAGCCAAGGTAATGGAAGGCTAAGGCATGGCAATGCCATGCAAGGCCAGGTTAAAGGAAGGCAAGACAAGCAAGGCTAAGGCAACGGGAGACAAAGCTAATGCACGACAATGCAAATCTAGGCAATGCACGGCAAGGCAAGGAAAGGGTAACAGAAGGCAAGGCAAGGCAAGGTAAGGCAATGCTAAGGCAAGGCAATGCCATGCAAGGCCAGGTTAAGGGAGGGCAAGACAAGCAAGGCTAAGGCAAGGGGTGTCAGGGCTAAGGCACGACAACGCAAGGCTAGGCAATGCACGGCAAGACAAGGAAAGGGTAACGGAAAGAAAGGAACGGCAAGGCAATGCAACGCTGAGGAAAGGAAACGCAAGGCAATGCAAAGTTAAGGCAAGGCAAGCAAAGCTAGGCTAAGGCAAGGGGAAGCAAGGCAAGGCAAGGGTAATGGAAGGCACGACAAGGCAAGTCAAGGGTAACGGAAGGCTCGGCAAGGAAAGGGAAGACAAGTGTAAAGCACGACAACGCAAGGCGAGGCAATGCACGGCAAGGCAATGAAAGGGTAACAGAAGGCAAGGCAATGCAAGGCAAAGCAAGGCAAGGAAAGGGTAACAGAAGGCACAGCAAGGCAAGGCAAGGGTAACTGAAGGCATGGCAAGGCAAGGGAAGGACAAAGCAAGGCAGGGCAAGGCAAGGCAAGGCTTATACAACGCAATGCAACGCAAGTCAACCCGAAGTTAAGGCACGGCAAGGGAAGAGTAACGGAAGGCACGGGAAGGCAAGGAAAGCGTAACACAAGGCAAGGCAAGGCAAGGCGCGGCAAGGCAAGGCAAGGCTTACACAACGCAACGCAACGCAAGGCAACGCGAAGTTAAGGCAAGGAAAGGAAAGGGTAACAGAAGGCAAGACACGGAAAGCAAGGAAAGGGTATCGGAAGGCAAGGCACGGCAAGGCAATGCAAGGGTAAGGCAAGGAAACCCAAGTCAACGCAAAGTTAAGGCAAGGCAAGGAAAGGGTAACAGAAAGCAAGGCAATGGAAGGCAAAGCAAGGCAAGGAAAGGGTAACGGAAAGCAAGGCAAGGAAAAGCAAGGCAAGTCAAGTCAAATCAAGACCAAGCAAGGCAAGGCAAGGGTAACCGAAGGGACGGTAAGGCATGGGAAGGACAAGCAAGGCAGGGCAAGGCAAGGAAAGGCTAAGGCAAGGCAACGAAAGGCTAGGCAATGCACGGCAAGGCAAGGGAAGGGTAACGGAAGGCAAGTCAAGGCAAGGCAAAGGAAGGCAAGGGACGTGTAACGGAACGCACGGGAAGGCAAGGGAAGGACAAGGCAAGGGACGGCAATGCAAGGCTAAGTCAAGGCAATGCAAGGCAGGCACGGGTAAAGGAAGGCCGGCAAGGCAGACAAGGATAACGGAAGGCACGGCAAGCAAGGGATAAAAAGGAAGGCCCGGCAAGGCAAGACAAGGATAACGGAAGGAACGGCAACGCAAGGGAATAAAAAGGCAAGGCACGGCATGGCAAGGCAATGCTAAGGCAAGGCAAGGGAAGGGTAACGGAAGGCAAGGCAAGGCAGGGCAAAGCAAGGCAAGGCAAGGGTAAAGGAAGGCACGGGAAGGCTAGACAAGTTATCGGAAGACACTCAAGGCAAGGGAGGGACATGGCAAGGCAAGGCAAGTTAAGGCAAGGCTATGGCAAGGCAATGCCATGCAAGGCCAGGTTAAAGGAAGGCAAGACAAGCAAGGTTAAGGCAAGGGGAGACAAAGATAATGCACGACAACGCAAGGCTAGGCAATATACGGCAAGGCAAGGAAAGGGTAACAGAAGAAAAGGCAATGCAACGTAAGGCAAGGCTAAGGCAAGGCAATGCCATGCAAGGCCAGGTTAAGGGAAGGCAAGACAAGCAAGGCTAAGGCAAGGGGAGACAAGGCTAAGGCACGACAACGCAAGGATAAGCAATGCACGGCAAGGCAAGGAAAGGGTAATGGAAAGGATGTCAAAGCAATAAAAGTCAAGGGTAACAGAAGGCACGGCACGGCAAGTCAAGGCAAGGCCATGGCAACACACGGCTGGGCAATGCACGGTAAGGCAAGGTAAGGGTGAGGGAAGGCACGGCAAGGCAAGTGAAGGACAAGGCAAGGCACGGCAAGGCAAGTGTAACGGAATGCATGGCAAGACAATGGTAACGGAAGGCAAGGAACGACAAGGCAAGGCAAGGCTAAGGCAACGGAACGCAACGCAAGGCAACGCAAAGTTAAGGCAAGGCAAGGCAAGGGTAACGGTAAGGAAGGCACGGCAAGGCAAGGAATGGGTAATGGAATGCAAAGCACGGCAAGGCAACGCAAGCCTAAGGCAAGGCAACGCAAGGCAATGCAAAGTTTACGCAAGGCAAGAAAAGGTTATCGGAAGGCAAGGCAAGGCACGGAAAAGCAAGGCAAGGCAAGGGTAACGTAAGGCACCCCAAGGCAAGGCAACGCAAGGCTAAGGCAAGGCAACGCAACTCAACGCAAAGTAAAGGCAAGGCAAGGAAAGGGTAACAGAAAGCATGGCAATGCAAGGCAAAACAAGGCAGGAAAGGGTAATGGAAGGCAAGGCAAGGCAATTCAAAGGAAGGCAAGGCAAGTCAAAGTAAGGCAAAGCAAGGAAAGGCAAGTGTAACGGAAGGGACGGCAAGGCAAGGAAAGGCTCAGGCAAAGCAACGCAAGGCTAGGCAATGCACGGCAAGGCAAGGGAAGGGTAACGGAAGGCAAGGCAAGGCAAGGCAAAGCAAGGCAAGGCAAGGCAAAGCAAGGCAAGGGAAGTGTAACGGAAGGCACGGCAAGGCAACGGAAGGATGAGGAAGGCACGGCAAGGGAAGACAAGGCTAAGGCAAGGCAACGCAAGGCTAGGCAATGCACGGCAAGGCAAGGAAAGGGTAACGGAAGGGAAGGGAAAGCAAGAAAAGGCAAGGGTAACGGAAGGCACGGCACGGCAAGTCAAGGCAATGCCAAGGCAACACATGGCTGGGCAATGAACGGCAAGGCAAGGCAAGGGTAACAGAAGACACGGAAAGTCAAGACAACGGTAACGGAAGGCTCGGCAAGGCAAGGAAGGACAAGGCAAGGCACGGCAAGGCAAGGCAAGGCTAAGGCAAGGCAACCCAAGGCTAGGAAATGTTACGGCAAGGCAAGGAAAGGGTAACGGTAGGCAAAGTACGGCAAGGCAATGCAAAGATGAGGAAAGGCAACGCAAGTCAATTCAAAGTGAAGGCAACACAACCCACGCAAGGCTAAGGCAATGGGAGGCAAGCCAAGGGTAACGGAAGGTACGGCAAGGCAAGACAAGGGTAACGGAAGGATCGGCAAGCAAGGGAAGGACAAGGCAAGGAATGGCAAGGCAAGACTAGGGTAACGGAATGCTCGGCAAGGCAACGCAAGGCTAGGCATTAAACGGCAATGCAAGGAAAGGGTAACGGAAGGCACGGCAAGGAATGGAAAGGCTAAGGCTAGGCAAAGCAAGGGTATGCAATGCAAGGGGAGGCAAGGAATGGGTAATGGAAGGCAAGGCAAGGCAAGGCAAGGCTAAGGCACGACAACGCAAGGTTAGGCAATGGACGGCAAGGCAAGGAAAGGGTAACAGAAGGCAAGGCAAGGCAACGCAAGGCAAGGCAAGGGTAAAGGAAGGCACGGCAAGGCAAGACAAGGGTAACGGAAGGTACGGCAAGGCAAGGGAAGGACAAGGCACGGCAAGCCAAGGTAAGGCAAGGCTAAGGCATGGCAATGCCATGCAAGGCCAGGTTAAAGGAAGGCAAGACAAGCAAGGCTAAGGCAACGGGAGACAAAGCTAATGCACGACAATGCAAAGCTAGGCAATGCACGGCAAGGTAAGGAAAGGGTAACAGAAGGCAATTTAAGGCAAGGCAATGCCATGCAAGTCCAGGTTAAGGGAGGGCAAGAAAAGCAAGGTTAAGGCAAGGGGAGTCAGGGCTAAGGCACGACAACGCAAGGCTAGGCAATGCACGGCAAGGCAAGGAAAGGGTAACGGAAAGAAAGGAACGGCAAGGCAATGCAACGCTGAGGAAAGGAAACGCAAGGCAATGCAAAGTTAAGGCAAGGCAAGCAAAGCAAGGCTAAGGCAAGGGGAGGCAAGGCAAGGCAAGGGTAACGGAAGGCACGACAAGGCAAGACAAGGGTAACGGAAGGCTCGGCAAGGAAAGGGAAGACAAGTCTAAAGCACGACAACGGAAGGCGAGGCAATGCACGGCAAGGCAATGAAAGGGTAACAGAAGGCAAGGCAATGCAAGGCAAAGCAAGGCAAGGAAAGAGTAACAGAAGGCACAGCAAGGCAAGGCAAGGGTAACTGAAGGCATGGCAAGGCAAGGGAAGGACAAAGCAAGGCACGGCAAGGCAAGGCAAGGCTTATACAATGCAATGCAACGCAAGGCAACCCGAAGTTAAGGCACGGCAAGGGAAGGGTAACGGAAGGCACGGGAAGGCAAGGAAAGCGTAACGCAAGGCAAGGCAAGGCAAGGCACGGCAAGGCAAGGCAAGGCTTACACAACGCAACGCAACGCAACGCAAGGCAACGCGAAGTTAAGGCACGGAAAGGAAAGGGTAACAGAAGGCAAGACACGGAAAGGCAAGGAAAGGGTATCGGAAGGCAAGGCACGGCAAGGCAATGCAAGGCTAAGGCAAGGAAACCCAAGTCAACGCAATTTTAAGGCAAGGCAAGGAAAAGGTAACAGAAAGCAAGGCAATGGAAGGCAAAGCAAGGCAAGGAAAGGGTAACGGAAAGCAAGGCAAGGAAAAGCAAGGCAAGTCAAGTCAAATAAAGGCAAAGCAAGGCAAGGCAAGGGTAACCGGAGGGACGGCAAGGCATGGGAAGGAGAAGGCAAGGCAGGGCAAGGCAAGGAAAGGCTAAGGCAAGGCAACGCAAGGCTAGGCAATGCACGGCAAGGCAAGGGAAGGGTAACGGAAGGCAAGGCAAGGCAAGGCAAAGCAAGGCAAGGGACGTGTAACGGAACGCACGGCAAGGCAAGGGAAGGACAAGGCAAGGCACGGCAAGGCAAGGGTAAGTCAAGGCAATGCAAGGCTAGGCACGGGTAAAGGAAGGCACGGCAAGGCAGGACAAGGATAACGGAAGGCACGCCAAGGCAAGGGAAGAAAAAGGTAAGGCACGGCATTCCAAGGCAATGCTAAGGCAAGGCAACAAAAGGCTAGGCAATGTACGGTAAGGCAAGGAGAGGTAACATAAGGCAAGGCACGGCAAGGCAATGCACGACAATGCAAGGAAAGGGTAACTGAATGCAAGGCAAGGCTAAGGCAAGCCAAAGCAAGGCTAGGCAATGCACGGACAAGGCAAGGAAAGGGTAACGGAAGGCAAGGCAAGGCAGGGCAAAGCAAGGCAAGGCAAGGGTAAAGGAAGGCACGGGAAGGCTAGACAAGTTTAACGGAAGACACGGCAAGGCAAAGGAGGGACATGGCAAGGAAAGGCAAGTTAAAGCAAGGCTATGGCAAGGCAATGCCATGCAAGGCCAGGTTAATGGAAGTCAAGACAAGCAAGGTTAAGGCAAGGGGAGACAAAGATAATGCACGACAACGCAAGGCTAGGCAATATACGGCAAGGCAAGGAAAGGGTAACAGAAGAAAAGGCAATGCAACGTAAGGCAAGGCTAAGGCAAGGCAATGCAATGCAAGGCCAGGTTAAGGGAAGGCAAGACAAGCAAGGCTAAGGCAAGGAGAGTCAAGGCTAAGGCACGACAACGCAAGGATAAGCAATGCACGGCAAGGCAAGGAAAGGGTAATGGAAGGGATGTCAAAGCAATAAAAGTCAAGGGTAACAGAAGGCACGGCACGGCAAGTCAAGGCAAGGCCATGGCAACACACGGCTGGGCAATGAACGGTAAGGCAAGGTAAGGGTGAGGGAAGGCACGGCATGGCAAGGGAAGGACAAGGCAAGGCACGGCAAGGCAAGTGTAACGGAATGCATGGCAAGACAATGGTAACGGAAGGCAAGGAACGGCAAGGCAAAGCAAGGCTAAGGCAACGGAACGCAACTCAAGGCAACGCAAAGTTAAGGCAAGGCAAGGGTAACGGTAAGGAAGTCACGGCAAGGCAAGAAATGGGTAACGGAATGCAAGGCACGGCAAGGCAACGCAAGCCTAAGGCAAGGCAACGCAAGGCAACGCAAAGTTAAGGCAAGGCAAGGAAAGGGTAACGGAAGGCAAGGCAAGGCACGGAAAAGCAAGGCAAGGGAAGGGTAACGGAAGGCACCCCAAGGCAAGGCAACGCAAGGCTAAGGCAAGGCAACGCAACTCAACGCAAAGTTAAGGCAACGCAAGGAAAGGGTAACAGAAAGCATGGCAATGCAAGGCAAAGCAAGGCAGGAAGGGGTAATGGAAGGCAAGGCAAGGCAATTCAAAGGAAGGCAAGGCAAGTCAAAGTAAGGCAAAGCAAGGAAAGGCAAGTGTAACGGAAGGGAAGGCAAGGCAATGAAAGGCTCAGGCAAAGCAACGCAAGGCTAGGCAATGCACGGCAAGGCAAGGGAAGGGTAACGGAAGGCAAGGCAAGGCAAGGCAAAGCAAGGCAAGGGAAGTGTAACGGAAGGCACGGCAAGGCAACGGAAGGATAAGGCAAGGCACGGCAACGAAGACAAGGCTAAGGCAAGGCAACGCAAGGCTAGGCAATGCACGGCAAGGCAAGGAAAGGGTAAAGGAAGGGAAGGGAAAGCAAGAAAAGGCAAGGGTAACGGAAGGCACGGCACGGCCTTTTCAAGGCAAGGCCAAGGCAACACATGGCTGGGCAATGCACGGCAAGGCAAGGCAAGGGTAACAGAAGACACGGAAAGGCAAGACAACGGTAACGGAAGGCTCGGTAAGGCAAGGGAAGGACAAGGCAAGGCACGGCAAGGCAAGGCAAGGCTAAGGCAAGGCAACCCAAGGCTAGGAAATGTTACGGCAAGGCAAGGAAATGGTAACGGAAGGCAAAGTACGGCAAGGCAATGCAAAGATGAGGAAAGGCAACGCAAGTCAATGCAAAGTGAAGGCAACACAACTCACGCAAGGCTAAGGCAATGGGAGGCAAGGCAAGGGTAACGGAAGGTACGGCAAGGCAAGACAAGGGTAACGGAAGGCTCGACAAGCAAGGGAAGGACAAGGCAAGGAACGGCAAGGCAAGTCTAGGGTAACAGAATGCTCGGCAAGGCAAAGCAAGGCTAGGCATTAAACGGCAATGCAAGGAAAGGGTAACGGAAGGCACGGCAAGGAAAGGAAAGGCTAAGGCTAGGCAACGCAAGGCTATGCAATGCAAGGGAAGGCAAGGAATGGGTAACGGAAGGCAAGGCAAGGCAAGGCAAGGCTAAGGCACGACAACGCAAGGCTAAGCAATGGACGGCAAGGCAAGGAAAGGGTAACAGAAGGCAAGGCAAGGCAAGGCAACGCAAGGCAAGGCAACGGTAAAGGAAGGCACGGCAAGGCACGACAAGGGTAACGGAAGGTACGGCAAGGCAAGGGAAGGACAAGGCACGGCAAGCCAAGGTAAGGCAAGGCTAAGGCATGGCAATGCTATGCAACGCCAGGTTAAAGGAAGGCAAGACAAGCAAGGCTAAGGCAACGGGAGACAAATCTAATGCACGACAATGCAAAGCTAGGCAATGCACGGCAAGGCAAGGAAAGGGTAACAGAAGGCAAGGCAAGGCAAGGTAAGGCAAGGCTAAGGCAAGGCAATGCCATGCAAGGCCAGGTTAAGTGAGGGCAAGACAAGTAAAGCTAAGGCAAGGGGAGTCAGGGCTAAGGCACGACAACGCAAGGCTAGGCAATGCACGGCAAGGCAAGGAAAGGGTAACGGAAAGAAAGGAACGGCAAGGCAATGCAACGCTGAGGAAAGGAAACGCAAGGCAATGCAAAGTTAAGGCAAGGCAAGCAAAGCAAGGCTAAGGCATGGGGAGGCAAGGCAAGGCAAGGTTAACGGAAGGCTCGGCAAGGAAAGGGAAGACAAGTCTAAAGCACGACAACGCAAGGCGAGGCAATGCACGGCAAGGCAATGAAAGGGTAACAGAAGGCAACGCAATGCAAGGCAAAGCAAGGCAAGGAAAGGGTAACAGAAGGCACAGCAAGGCAAGGAAAGGGTAACAGAAGGCACAGCAAGGCAAGGCAAGGGTAACTGAAGGCATGGCAAGGCAAGGGAAGGACAAAGCAAGGCACGGCAAGGCAAGGCAAGGCTTATACAACGCAATGCAACGCAAGGCAACCCGAAGTTAAGGCACGGCAAGGGAAGTGTAACGGAAGGCACGGGAAGGCAAGGAAAGCGTAACGCAAGGCAAGGCAAGGCAAGGCACGGCAAGGCAAGGCAAGGCTTACACAACGCAACGCAACGCAAGGCAACGCGAAGTTAAGGCAAGGAAAGGAAAGGGTAACAGTAGGCAAGGCACGGAAAGGCAAGGAAAGGGTATCGGAAGGTAAGGCACGGCAAGGCAATGCAAGGGTAAGGCAAGGAAACCCAAGTCAACGCAAAGTTAAGGCAAGGCAAGGAAAGGGTAACGGAAGGCAAGGCAAGGCAAGGCAAAGCAAGGCAAGGGACGTGTAACGGAACGCACGGTAAGCCAAGGGAAGGATAAGGCAAGGCACGGCAAGGCAAGGCTAAGTCAAGGCAATGCAAGCCTAGGCACGGGTAAAGGAAGGCACGGCAAGGCAGGACAGGGATAACGGAAGGCACGGCAAGGCAAGGGAAGAAAAAGGCAAGGCACGGCATGGCAAGGCAATGCTAAGGCAAGGCAACAAAAGGCTAGGCAATGTACGGCAAGGCAAGGAAAGGTAACATAACGCAAGGCACGGCAAGGCAATGCAAAGATAAGGAAAGGCAATGCAAGGCAATGCAAAGTGAAGGCAACACAAACGACGCAAGGCTAAGGCAAAGGGAGGCAAGGCAAGGGCAACGGAAGGCACGGCAAGGCAAGACAAGAGTAACAGAGGGCTCGGCAAGGCAAGGGAAGGACAAGGCAAGGCACGGGAAGGCAAGATAAGGGTAACGGAAGGCTCGGCAAGGCAACGCAAGGCTAGGCAATGCACGACAATGCAAGGAAAGGGTAACTGAATGCAAGGCAAGGCTAAGGCAAGCCAATGCAAGGCTAGGCAATGCACGGATGAGGCAAGGAAAGGGTAACGGAAGGCAAGGCAAGGCAGGGCAAAGCAAGGCAAGGCAAGGGTAAAGGAAGGCACGGGAAGGCTAGACAAGGTTAACGGAAGACACGGCAAGGCAAGGGAGGGATATGGCAAGGCAAGGCAAGTTAAGGCAAGGCTATGGCAAGGCAATGCCATGCAAGGCCAGGTTAAAGGAAGGCAAGACAAGCAAGGTTAAGGCAAGGGGAGACAAAGATAATGCACGACAACGCAAGGCTAGGCAATATACGGCAAGGCAAGGAAAGGGTAACAGAAGAAAAGGCAATGCAACGTAAGGCAAGGCTAAGGCAAGGCAATGCCATGCAAGGCCAGGTTAAGGGAAGGCAAGACAAGCAAGGCTAAGGCAAGGGGAGACAAGGCTAAGGCACGACAACGCAAGGATAAGCAATGCACGGCAAGGCAAGGAAAGGGTAATGGAAAGGATGTCAAAGCAATAAAAGTCAAGGGTAACAGAAGGCACGGCACGGCAAGTCAAGGCAAGGCCATGGCAACACACGGCTGGGCAATGCACGGTAAGGCACGGTAAGGGTGAGGGAAGGCACGGCAAGGCAAGTGAAGGACAAGGCAAGGCACGGCAAGGCAAGTGTAACGGAATGCATGGCAAGACAATGGTAACGGAAGGCAAGGAACGGCAAGGCAAGGCAAGGCTAAGGCAACGGAACGCAACGCAAGGCAACGCAAACTTAAGGCAAGGCAAGGCAAGGGTAACGGTAAGGAAGGCACGGCAAGGCAAGGAATGGGTAACGGAATGCAAGGCACGGCAAGGCAACGCAAGCCTAAGGCAAGGCAATGCAAGGCAATGCAAAGTTTACGCAAGGCAAGGAAAGGGTAACGGAAGGCAAGGCAAGGCACGGAAAAGCAAGGCAAGGCAAGGGTAACGGAAGGCACCCCAAGGCAAGGCAACGCAAGGCTAAGGCAAGGCAACGCAACTCAACGCAAAGTAAAGGCAAGGCAAGGAAAGGGTAACAGAAAGCATGGCAATGCAAGGCAAAGCAAGGCAGGAAAGGGTAATGGAAGGCAAGGCAAGGCAATTCAAAGGAAGGCAAGGCAAGTCAAAGTAAGGCAAAGCAAGGAAAGGCAAGTGTAACGGAAGGGACGGCAAGGCAAGGAAAGGCTCAGGCAAAGCAACGCAAGGCTAGGCAATGCACGGCAAGGCAAGGGAAGGGTAACGGAAGGCAAGGCAAGGCAAGGCAAAGCAAGGCAAGGGAAGTGTAACGGAAGGCACGGCAAGGCAACGGAAGGATAAGGCAAGGCACGGCAAGGGAAGACAAGGCTAAGGCAAGGCAACGCAAGGCTAGGCAATGCACGGCAAGGCAAGGCAAGGGTAACGGTAAGGAAGGCACGGCAAGGCAAGGAATGGGTAACGGAATGCAAGGCACGGCAAGGCAACGCAAGCTTAAGGCAAGGCAACACAAGGCAACGCAAAGTTAAGGCAAGGCAAGGAAAGGGTAACGGAAGGCAAGGCAAGGCACGGAAAAGCAAGGCAAGGCAAGGGTAACGGAAGGCACCCCAAGGCAAGGCAACGCAAGGCTAAGGCAAGGCAACGCAACTCAACGCAAAGTTAAGGCAACGCAAGGAAAGGGTAACAGAAAGCATGGCAATGCAAGGCAAAGCAAGGCAGGAAGGGGTAATGGAAGGCAAGGCAAGGCAATTCAAAGGAAGGCAAGGCAAGTCAAAGTAAGGCAAAGCAAGGAAAGGCAAGTGTAACGGAAGGGACGCCAAGGCACGGGAAGGAAAATGCAAGGCACGGCAAGGCAAGGAAAGGCTCAGGCAAAGCAACGCAAGGCTAGGCAATCTACGGCAAGGCAAGGGAAGGGTAACGGAAGGCAAGGCAAGGCAAGGCAAAGCAAGGCAAGGGAAGTGTAACGGAAGGCACGGCAAGGCAACGGAAGGATAAGGCAAGGAACGGCAAGGGAAGACAAGGCTAAGGCAAGGCAACGCAAGGCTAGGCAATGCACGGCAAGGCAAGGAAAGGGTAACGGAAGGGAAGGGAAAGCAAGAAAAGGCAAGGGTAACGGAAGGCACGGCACGGCCTTGTCAAGGCAAGGCCAAGGCAACACATGGCTGGGCAATGCACGGCAAGGCAAGGCAAGGCTAAGGCAAGGCAACCCAAGGCTAGGAAATGTTACGGCAAGGCAAGGAAAGGGTAACGGAAGGCAAAGTACGGCAAGGCAATGCAAAGATGAGGAAAGGCAACGCAAGTCAATGCAAAGTGAAGGCAACACAACTCACGCAAGGCTAAGGCAATGGGAGGCAAGGCAAGGGCAACGGAAGGCACGGCAAGGCAAGACAAGAGTAACAGAGGGCTCGGCAAGGCAAGGGAAGGACAAGGCAAGGCACGGGAAGGCAAGATAAGGGTAACGGAAGGCTCGGCAAGGCAACGCAAGGCTAGGCAATGCACGACAATGCAAGGAAAGGGTAACTGAATGCAAGGCAAGGCTAAGGCAAGCCAATGCAAGGCTAGGCAATGCACGGATGAGGCAAGGAAAGGGTAACGGAAGGCAAGGCAAGGCAGGGCAAAGCAAGGCAAGGCAAGGGTAAAGGAAGGCACGGGAAGGCTAGACAAGTTTAACGGAAGACACTCAAGGCAAGGGAGGGACATGGCAAGGCAAGGCAAGTAAAGGCAAGGCTATGGCAAGGCAATGCCATGCAAGGCCAGGTTAAACGAATGCAAGACAAGCAAGGTTAAGGCAAGGGGAGAGAAAGATAATGCACGACAACGCAAGGCTAGGCAATATACGGGAAGGCAAGGAAAGGGTAACAGAAGAAAAGGCAATGCAACGTAAGGCAAGGCTATGGCAAGGCAATGCCATGCAAGGCCAGGTTAAACGAATGCAAGACAAGCAAGGTTAAGGCAAGGGGAGAGAAAGATAATGCACGACAACGCAAGGCTAGGCAATATACGGGAAGGCAAGGAAAGGGTAACGGAAGGGAAGGCACCGCAAGGCAAGGCAAGGTTGAGGCAAGGCAACGCAAGGTAACGCAAAGTTAAGACAAGTCAAGGAAAGGGTAACGGAAGGCAAGGCAAAGCAAGGAAAAGCAAGGCAAGGCAAGGGTAACGGAAGGCACGGCAAGGCAAGGGAAATACAAGGCAAGGCAAGGCAAGGGAAGGCAAGGATAAGGCAAGGCAACCCAAAGCAAGGCAAGGTTGAGGCAAGGCAAGCCAAGCAAGGCTGAGGCAAGGGGAGACAAGGCTAAGGGACGAAAACGCAAGTCTAGGCAATGCACGGCAAGGCAAGGAAAGGGTAACAGAAGGGAAGGCAATGTAAGGCAAAGCAAGGCTAAGGCAACGCAAAACAACGCAAGGCAACGCAAAGTTAAGGCAAGGCAAGCCAAGCAAGGTTAAGGCAAGGGGAGGCAAGGCAAGGCAAGGGTAACGGAAGGCTCGGCAAGGCAAGGGGAGACTTGTCTAGGGCACGACAACGCAAGGCGAATCAATGCACGGGAAGGCAATGAAAGTGTAACAGAAGGCAGGGCAATGCAAGGCAAAGCAAGGCAAGGAAAGGGTAACAGAAGGCACAGCAAGGCAAGGAAAGGGAAAAGGAAGGCAAGGCAAGGCAAGGCAAAGCAAGGGAAGGGAAGGGTAACTGAAGGCAAGGCAATGAAAGGGAAGGACGAGGCAAGGCACGGTAAGGCAAGGCAAGGCTAAGGCAACGCAACGCAAAGCAAGGCAACGCGAAGTTAAGGCAAGGCAAGGAAAGGGTAACGCTAGGCAAGGCACGGCAAGGCAATGAAAAGGTAATGGAAGGCAAGGCACGGCAAGGCAAGGCAAGGCTAATGCAAGGCAACGCAAGGCAACGGCAATTTAAGGCAAGGCAAGGAAAGGGTTACGGAAGGCAAGGCAAGGCACGGAAAAGCAAGGCAAGGCAAGGGTAACGGAAGGCACAGCAATGCAAGGCAAAGCAAGGCAAGGAAAGGGTAACGCAAGGCAAGGGAAGGTAAGGGAAGGACAAGGCAAGGCAAGGCACGGCAAGGCAAGGCAAGGCTAAGGCAAGGCAACGCAAGGCTAGGTAATGCACAGCAATGCAAGGAAAGGGTAACGGAATGCAAGGCAAGGCAAGGCTGAGGCAAGACAATGCAAGGCTGGGCAATGCACGGCAAGGCAAGGAAAGGGTAACGGAAGGGAAGGCACCGCAAGGCAAGGCAAGGTTAAGGCAAGGCAACGCAAGGTAACGCAAAGTTAAGACAAGTCAAGGAAAGGGTAACGGAAGGCAAGGCAAAGCAAGGAAAAGCAAGGCAAGGCAAGGGTAACGGAAGGAACGGCAAGGCAAGGGAAATACAAGGCAAGGCAAGGCAAGGGAAGGCAAGGATAAGGCAAGGCAACCCAAAGCAAGGCAAGGTTGAGGCAAGGCAAGCCAAGCAAGGCTGAGGCAAGGGGAGACAAGGCTAAGGGACGAAAACGCAAGTCTAGGCAATGCACGGGAAGGCAAGGAAAGGGTAACAGAAGGGAAGGCAATGCAAGGCAAAGCAAGGCTAAGGCAACGCAAAACAACGCAAGGCAACGCAAAGTTAAGGCAAGGCAAGGGAAGGGTACCGGAAGGGAAGGCACGGAAAGGCAAGGAAAGGGTAACGGAAGGCTCGGCAAGGCAACGTAAGGCTAGGCATTGCACGGCAATGCAAGGAAAGGGTAAAGGAAGGATAGGCAAGACAAGGCAAGGATAAGGCAAGGCAACGCAAAGCAAGGCAAGGTTAAGGCAAGGCAAGCCAAGCAAGTCTAAGGCAAGGGGAGAAAAGGCTAAGGCACGACAACGGAAGGCTAGGCAATGCACGGCAAGGCAAGACTAGGGTAACGGAAGGCTCGGCAAGGCAACGCAAGGCTACACATTGCACGGCAATGCAAGGAAAGGGTAACGGAAGGCACGGCAAGGAAAGGCAATGCTAAGGCAAGGCAACGCAAGGCTATGCAATGCACGGGAAGGCAAGGAATGGGTAACGGAAGGAAAGGCAAGGCAAGGCAAGGTTAAGGCCCGACAACGCAAGGCTAGGCAATGCACGGCAAGGCAAGGAAAGGGTAAGAGAAGGCAAGGCAAGGCAAGGCAAAGCAAGGCAAGGCAAGGGTAAAGGAAGGCACGGCAAGGCAAGGGAAGGACATGGCACGGCAAGGCAAGGTAAGGCAAGGCTAAGGTAAGGCAATGTCATGCAAGGCCAAGTTAAGGAATGCAAGACAAGCAAGGCTAAGGCAAGGGGAGGCAAGGCAAGGCAAGGGTAACGTAAGGCACGGCAAGGCAAGACAAGGGTAACGGAAGGTTCGGCAAGGCAAAGGGAGACAAGTCTAAGGCACGACAACGCAAGGCGATGCAATGCACGGCAAGGCAACGAAAGGGTAACAGAAGGCAAGGCAATGAAAGACAAAGCAAGGCAAGGAAAGAGTATAGGAAGGCACGGCAAGGAAAGACAAGGGTAACGGAAGGCACGGCAAGGCAAGGGAAAGACAAGGCAAGGCAAGGCAAGGCAAGGCAAGGATAAAGCAAGGCAACGCAAAGCAAGGCAAGGTTAAGGCAAGGCAAGCCAAGCAAGGCTGAGGCAAGGGGAGACAAGGCTAAGGCACGACAACGAAAGCCTAGGCAATGTACGGCAAGGCAAGGAAAGGGTAACAGAAGTCAAGGCAATTCAAGGCAAAGCAAGGCTAAGGCAACGCAATGCAACGCAAGGCAACGGAAAGTTAAGACAAGGCAAGGCAAGGGTACCGGAAGGGAAGGCACGTCAAGGCAAGGAAAGGGTAACGGAATGCAAGGCACGGCAAGGCAACGCAAGCCTAAGACAAGGAAACACAAGGCAACGCAAAGTTAAGGCAAGGCAAGGAAAGGGTAACCGAAGGCAAGGCAAGCCACGGGAAAGACAAGGCAAGGCAAGGCAAGGCAAGGCAAAGATAAGGCAAGGCAAGCCAAGCAAGGGTACGGCAATGAGAGACAAGGCTAAGGCACGACAACGCAAGGCTAGGTAAGGCACGGCAAGGCAAGGAAAGGGTAACAGAAGGCAAGGCATTGCAAGGGAAAGCAAGGCAAGAAAAGGGTAACGGAAGGCAAAGCAAGGCAAGGCAAGGGTAGAACAAGGCAAGGCACGGCAAGGCAAGGCAAGACTAAGGGAACGCAACGCAATGCAAGGCAACGCGAAGTTAAGGCAAGGCAAGGAAAGGGTAACAGAAGGGAAGTCACGGAAAGGCAAGGAAAGGGTAACGGAAGGCAAGGCACGGCAAGGCAAGGCAAGGCTAAGGCAAGGCAACGCAAAGCAAGGCAACGCGAAGTTAAGGCAAGGCAAGGAAAGAGTAACGCTAGGCAAGGCACGGCAAGGCAAGGAAAAGGTAACGGAAGGCAAGGCACGTCAAGGCAAGGCAAGGCTAAGGCAAGGCAACGTAAGGCAACGCCAATTAAAGGCTAGGCAAGGAAAGGGTAACAGAAGGCAAAGCAATGCAAGGCAAAGCAAGGCAAGGAAAGGGTAACGCAAGGCAAGGCAAGGCAAAGCAAGGCAAGGAAAGGGTAACGCAAGGCAAGGCAAGGTAAGGGAAAGACAAGGCAAGGCAAGGATAAGGCAAAGCAACGCAAAGCAAGGCAAGGTTCAGGAAAGGCAAGCCAAGCAAGGCTAAGGCAAGGGGAGACAAGGCTAAGGCACGACAAGGCAAGGCTAGGCAATGCACGGCAAGGCAAGGAAAGGGTAACAGAAGAAAAGGCAATGCAACGTAAGGCAAGGCTAAGGCAAGGCAAAGCAAGGCAAGGGAAGTGTAACAGAAGGCACGGCAAGGCAACGTAAGGGTAAGGGAAGGCACGGCAAGGCAAGGGAAGGACAAGGAAAGGCACGGCAAGGCAAGGGTAACGGAAGGCATGGAAAGGCAAGACAAAGGTAACGGAAGGCAAGGCACGGCAAGGTAAGGCAAGGCAAAGGCAACGCAACGCAACGCAAGGCAATGCAAAGTTAAGGCAAGGCAAGGCAAGGGTAACGGAAGGGAAGGCAAAGCAAGAAAAGGCAAGGGTAACGGACGGCACGGCACGGCAAGTCCAGGCAAGGCCAAGGCAACACATGGCTGTGCAATGCACGGCAAGGAATGGGAAGGACAAGGCAAGGCACGGCAAGGCAAGGCAGGGCTCAATCAAGGCAATGCAAGGCTAGGCAATGCACGGCAAGGCAAGGAAAGGGTAACGGAAGGGAAGGCACGGCAAGGCAAGGAAGGGGTAACGGAATGCAAGGCACGGCAAGGCAATGCTAAGGCAAGGCAACGCAAGGTAACGCAAAGTTAAGACAAGGCAAGGAAAGGGTAATGGAAGGCAAGGCAAGGCAAGGCAAAGCAAGGCAAGGCAAGGGTAACGGAAGGCACTGCAACGCAAGGGAAAGACAAGGCATGGCAAGGCAAGGCAAGGCAAGGAAAAGGCAAGGCAACGCAAAGCAAGGCAAGGTTAAGGCAAGGGAAGCCAAGCAAGGTTGAGGCAAGGGGAGACAAGGCTAAGGCACGACAAGGCAAGGCTGGGCAATGCACGGCAAGGCAAGGAAAGGGTAACAGAAGGCAAGGCAAGGCAAGGTAAGGCAAGGCAAAAGCAAGGGAATGCCATTCAAGGCCAGGTTAAGGGAAGGCATGACCAGCAAGGCTATGGCAAGGGGAGGCAAGGCAAGGGTAACGGAAGGTACGGCAAGTCAAGACATGGGTAACGGAAGGCTAGGCAAGGCAACAGAAGGATAGGCATTGCACGGCAGTGCAAGGAAAGGGTAAGGGAAGGCACGGCAAGGAAAGGCAAGGCTAAGGCAAGGCAACGCAAGGCTATGCAATGCACGGGAAGGCAAGGAATGGGTAACGGAAGGCACGGCAAGGAAAGGTAAGGCTAAGGCAAGGCAATGCAAGGCTATGCAATGCACGGGAATGCAAGGAAAGGGTAACAGAAGGCAAGGCAAGGCAAGGCAAAGCAAGACAGGGCAAGGGTAAAGGAAGGAACGGAAAGTCAAGACAAGGGTAACGGAAGGAACGGCAAGGCAAGGGAAGGACATGGCACGGCAAGGCAAGGTAAGGCAAGGCTAAGGCAAGGCAATGCCATGCAAGGCCAGGTTAAAGGAAGGCAAGACAAGCAAGGCTAAGGCAAGGGGAGGCAAGGCAAGGCAAGGGTAACGGAAGGCACCGCAAGGGAAGACAAGGGTAACGGAAGGTTCGGCAAGGTAAGGGGAGACAAGTCTAAGGCACGACAACGCAAGGCGAGGCAATGCACGGCAAGGCAAGGAAAGGGTAACAGAAGGCAAGGTAATGCAAGGCAAAGCAAGGCAAGGAAAGGGTAACAGAAAGCACAGCAAGACAAAGAAAGGGGAAAGGAAGGCAAGGCAAGGCAAAGCAAAGGAAGGTAAGCGTAACTGAAGGGAAGGCAATTTAAGGGAAGGACAAGGCAAGGCACGGTAAGGCAAGGCAAGGCTAAGGCAACGCAACGCAAAGCAAGGCAACGCGAAGTTAAGGCAAGGCAAGGAAAGAGTAACAGAAGGCAAGGCAATGCAAGGCAAAGCAAGGCAAGGAAAGGGTAACGGAAGGCACAGCAAGGCAAGGAAAGCATAACGGAAGGCAAGGCAAGGCAAGGCAAAGCAAGGCAAGGCAAGGGTAACTGAAGGCACGGCAAGGCAAGGAAAAGGTAACGGAAGGCAAGGCACGGCAAGGCAAGGCAAGGCTAAGGCAAGGCAACGTAAGGCAACGCCAATTAAAGGCTAGGCAAGGAAAGGGTAACAGAAGCCAAAGCAATGCAAGGCAAAGCAAGGCAAGGAAAGGGTAACGCAAGGCAAGGCAAGGCAAGGGAAAGACAAGCAAGGCAAGGCAAGGCAAGGCAAGGATAAAGCAAAGCAACGCAAAACAAGGCAAGGTTGAGGAAAGGCAAGCCAAGCAAGGCTAAGGCAAGGGGAGACAAGGCTAAGGCACGACAAGGCAAGGCTGGGCAATGCACGGCAAGGCAAGGAAAGGGTAACAGAAGGCAAGGCAATGCAAGGCAAAGCAAGGCAAGGAAAGGGTAACGGAAGGCACAGCAAGGCAAGGAAAGCATAACGGAAGGCAAGGCAAGGCAAGGCAAAGCATGGCAAGGCAAGGGGAACTGAAGGTATGGCAAGGCAAGGGAAGGACAATGCAAGGCACGGCAAGGCAAGGCAAGGCTTATACAACGCAACGCAACGCAAGGCAAGGCGAAGTTAAGTCAAGGCAAGGAAAGGGTAATGGAAGGCAAGGAACGGAAAGGCAAGGAAAGGGTACCGGAAGTCAAGGGCCGGCAAGGCAAGGCAAGGCTAAGGCAACCGCAAGTCAACGCAAAGTTAAGGCAAGGCAAGGAAAGGGTAACTGAAAGCAAGGCAATGCAAGGCAAAGCAAGACAAGAAAGGGTAACAGAAGGCAAGGCAAGGCCACGCAAAGCAAGGCAAGGCAAGTCAAAGCAAGGCAAAGCAAGGCAATGCAAGGGTAACGGAAGGGACAGCAAGGCATGGGAAGGACAAGGCAAGGCAGGTCAAGGCAAGGAAAGGCTAAGGCAAGGCAACGCAAGGCTAGGCAATGCACGGCAAGGCAAGGCAAGGGTAACGGAAGGTACGCCAAGGCAAGACAAGGGTGACGGAAGGCTCGGCAAGGCAAGGGAAGGACAAGGCAAGGTACGGCAAGGCAAGACTATGGTAACGGAAGGCTCGGCAAGGCAACGCAAGGCTAGGCATTGCACGGCAATGCAAGGAAAGCGTAACGGAAGGCACGGCAAGGAAAGGCAAGGCTAAGGCAAGGCAACGCAAGGTAACGCAAAGTTAAAACAAGGCAAGGAAAGGGTAACGGAATGCAAGGCATGGCAAGGAAAGGCAAGGCTAAGGCAAGGCAACGCAAGGCAACGCAAAGTTAAGGCAAGGCAAGGAAAGGGTAAGAGAAAGCACGGCAATGCAAGGAAAAGCAAGGCAACGCAAGGGTAATGGAAGGTAAGGCAAGGCAAGTCAAAGCAAGGCAAGGCAAGTCAAAGTAAGGCAAAGCAAGGCAAGGCAAGGGTAACGGAAGGGAAGGCAAGGCAAGGGAAGGAAAATGCAAGGCAGGCAAGGCAAGGAAAGGCTACGGCAAGGCAACGCAAGGCTAGGCAATGGACGGCAAGGCAAGGGAAGGGTAACGGAAGGCAAGGCAAGGCAAAGCAAGGCAAGCGAAGTGTAACGGAAGGCACGGCAAGGCAAGGGAAGGGCAAGGCAAGGCACGGCAAGGGAAGGCAAGGCTAAGGCAAGGCAACGCAAGGCTAGGCAATGCACGGCAAGGCAAGGAAAGTGTAAAGGAAGGTAAGGCACGTCAAGGCAATGCAAAGCTTAGGCAACGCAACGCAAGGCAATGCAAAGTGAAGGCAAGACAACCCAAGCAAAGGTAAAGCAAGGGGAGGCAAGGCAAGGCAAGGCAAGACAAGGGTAACGGAAGGCTCGGCAAGGCAAGGGAGGAACAAGGCAAGGCACGGCAAGGCAAGGCAAGGCTAAGGCAAGGCAACGCAAGGCTAGGCAATGTTACGGCAAGGCAAGGAAAGGGTAACGGAAGGCAAAGTACTGCAAGGCAATGCCAAGCTGTGGAAAGGCAACGCAAGGCAATGCAAAGTGAAGGCAACACAACCCAAGCAAGGCTAAGGCAAGGGGAGGCAAGGCAAGAGTAACGGAAGGTACGGCAAGGCAAGACATGTGTAACGGAAGGCTCGGCAAGGCAAGGGAAGGACAAGGCAAGGCACGGCAAGGCAAGACTAGGGTAACGGAAGGCTAGGCAAGGCAACACATGGCTAGGCATTGCACGGCAATGCAAGGAAAGGGTAACGGAAGGCAAGGCAAGGCAAGGCAAAGCAAGGCAAGGCACGTCAAAGCAAGGCAAAGCAAGGCAAGGCAAGGGAAACGGACGGGACGGCAAGGCAAGGGAAGGACATGGCAAGGCAAGGCAAGGCAAGGCAAGGGTAACGGAAGGCATGGAAAGGCAAGACAATGGTAACGGAAGGCAAGGCACGGCAAGGTAAGGCAAGGCCAAGGCAACGCAACGCAACGCAAGGCAACGCAAAGATAAGGCAAGGCAAAGCAAGGGTAACGGAACGGAAGGCACGGCAAGGCAAGGAAAGGGTAACGGAATGCAAGGCACAGCAAGGCAACGCACGGCTAAGGCAAGGCAACGCAAGGCAACGCAAAGTTCAGGCAAGGCAAGGAAAGGGTAACGGAAGGCAAGGCAAGACACGGAATAGCAAGGAAAGGCAAGGGTAACGGAAGGTATGGCAAGGCAAGGGAAAGACAAGGCAAGGCAAGGCAAGGATAAGGCAAATCATAGCAAAGCAAGGCAAGGTTAAGGCAAGGCAAGCCAAGCATGTCTAAGGCAAGGGGAGACAAGGCTAAGGCACGACAACGAAAGGCTAGGCAATGCACGGCAAGGCAAGGAAAGGGTAACTGAAGGCATGGCAAGGCAAGGGAAGGACAAGGCAAGGCACGGCCAGGCAATGCAAGGCTTACAGAACGCAACTCAACGCAAGGCAACGCGAAGTTAAGGCAAGGCAAGGAAAGGGTAACAGAAGGCAAGGCACGGAAAGGCAAGGAAAGGGTATCGGAAGGCAAGGCAAGTCAACACAAAGTTAAGGCAAGGCAAGGAAAGGGTAACAGAAAGCAAGGCAATGTAAGGCAAAGCAAGGCAAGGAAAGGGTAACGGAAGGCAAGGCAAGGCAAGGCAAAGGAAGGCAAGGCACGTCAAAACAAGGCAAAGCAAGGCAAGGCAAGGGTAACGGAAGGGACGGCAAGGCATGGGAAGGACAAGGCAAGGCAGGGCAAGGCAAGGAAAGGCTAAGGCAAGGCAACGCAAGGCGAGGCAATGCACGGCAAGGCAAGGAAAGGGTAACAGAAGGCAAATCAATTCAAGGCAAAGCAAGGCAAGGAAAGGGTAACAGAAGGCACTGCAAGGCATGGAAAGGGTAAAGGAAGGCAAGGCAAAGCAAAAGAAGGGAAGGGTAACTGAAGGCAAGGCAATGAAAGGGAATGACAAGGCAAGGCACGGTAAGGAAAGGCAAGGCTAAGGCAAGGCAACGCAAGGCAACGCTAATTTTTAGGCAAGGCAAGGAATGAGTAACAGAAGGCAGGCAAGGGAAGGACAAGGCAACGCAACGAAAGGCTACGCAATGCACGGCAAGGCAAGGGAAGGGTAACGGAAGGCACGGCAAGGCAATACAAGGGTAACGGAAGGCTCGGCAAGGGAAGGGAAGGACAAGGCAAGGCACGGAAAGGCAAGACAAGGGTAACGGAAGGCACGGCAAGGCAAGGCAATGCTAAGGCAAGCAATGCAAGGATAGGCAATGCACGGATAAGGCAAGGAAAGGGTAACGGAAGGTAAGGCAAGGCAAGGCAAAGCAAGGCAAGGAAAGGGTAAAGGAAGGCACGGCAAGGCACGACGAGAGTAACGGAAGGCACGGCAAGGCAAGGGAAGGACATGGTACGGCAAGGCAAGGTAAGGAAAGGCTAAGGCAAGACAATGCTATGCAAGGCCAGCTTAAAGGAAGGTAAGACAAGCAAGGCTAAGGCAAGGGGAGACAAAGCTAATGCACGATAATGCAAGGCTAGGCAATGCACGGCAAGGCAAGGAAAGGGTAAATGAGGGCAAGGCAAGGCAAGGTAAGGAAAGGCTAAGGCAAGGAAATGCCATGCAAGGCCAGGTTAAGGGAAGGCAAGACAAGCAAGGCTAAGGCAAGGGGAGTCAGGGCTAAGGCACGACAACGGAAGGCTAGGCAATGCACGGCAAGGCAAGACTAGGGTAACGGAAGGCTCGGGAAGGCAACGCAAGGCTAAGCAAGGCAACGCAAGGCTATGCAATGCACGGGAAGGCAAGGAATGGGTAACGGAAGGAAAGGCAAGGCAAGGTAAGGCTAAGGCACGACAACGCAAGGCTAGGCAATGCACGGCAAGGCAAGGAAAGGGTAACGGAAGGGAAGGCACGGCAAGGCAAGGAAAGGGTGCCGGAATGCAAGGCACGGCAAGGCAAGGCAAGGCTAAGGCAAGGAAACGCAAGTTAACGCAAAGTTAAGACAAGGCAAGGAAAGGGTAACGGAAGGCAAGGCAAGGCAAGGGAAGGACATGGCACGGCAAGGCAAGGTAAGGAAAGGCTAAGGCAAGACAATGCCATGCAAGGCCAAGTTAAAGGAAGGCAAGACAAGCAAGGCTAAGGCAAGGGGAGGCAAGGCAAGGCAAGGGTAACGGAAAGCATGGCAAGGCAAGACAAGGGTAACGGAAGGTTCGGCAAGGCAAAGGGAGAAAAGTCTAAGGCACGACAACGCAAGCCGACGCAATGCACGGCAAGGCAACGAAAGTGTAACAGAAGGCAAGGCAATGAAAGACAAAGCAAGGCAAGGAAAGGGTAAAGGAAGGCACGGCAATGAAAGACAAGGGTAACGGAAGGCACGGCAAGGCAAGGGAAAGACAAGGCAAGGCAAGGCAAGGCAAGGAAAGGAAAGGATTAGGCAAGCCAACGCAAAGCAAGGCAAAGTTAACCAAGGCAAGCCAAGCAAGGCTAAGGCAAGGGGAGACAAGGCTAAGGAACGACATCGCAAGGCTAGGCAATGCACGGCAAGGCAAGGAAAGGGTAATAGAAGGCAAGGCAATGCAAGGCAAAGCAAGGCAAGAAAACGGTAACGGAAGGCACAGCAAGGCAAGGAAAGCGTAACGGAAGGCAAGGCAAGGCAAGGCAAAGCAAGGCAAGGCAAGGGTAACTGAAGGCATGGCAAGGCAAGGGAAGGACACAGCAAGGCACGGCAAGGCAAGGCAAGGCTTATACAACGCATCGCAATGGAAGGCAACGCGAAGTTAAGGCAAGGCAAGGAAAGGGTAACGGAAGGCAAGGTACGGAAAGGCAAGGAAAGGGTATCGGAAGGCAAGACACGGCAAGGCAAGTCAAGGCTAAGGCAAGGCAACGCAAGTCAACGCAAAGTTGAGGCAAGGCAAGGAAAGGGTAACAGAAAGCGAGGCAATGCAAAGCAAAGCAAGGCAAGGAAAGGGTACCAGAAGGCAAGGCAAGGAAAAGCAAGGCAAGGCAAGTCAAAGCAACGCAAGGCAAGTCAAAGCAAGGCAAACCAAGGCAAGGCAAGGGTAACGGAAGGGACGGCAAGGCATGGGAAGGACAAGGCAAGGTAGGGCAAGGCAAGGAAAGGCTAAGGCAAGGCAACGCAAGGCTAGGCAATGTACGGCAAGGCAAGGCAAGGTAACGGAAGGGAAGGCACGGCAAGGCAATGCAAAGATGAGGAAAGGCAACGCAAGGCAATGCAAAGTGAAGGCAACACAACCCAAGCAAGGCTAAGGCAAGGGGAGGCAAGGCAAGAGTAACGGAAGGTACGGCACGGCAAGACATGTGTAACGGAAGGCTCGGCAAGGCAAGGGAAGGACAAGGCAAGGCACGGCAAGGCAAGACTAGGGTAACGGAAGGCTAGGCAAGGCAACACATGGCTAGGCATTGCACGGCAATGCAAGGAAAGGGTAACGGAAGGCAGGGCAAGGAAATGCAAGGCTAAGGCAAGGCAACGCAAGGCTATGCAATGCACGAGAAGGCAAGGAATGGGTAACGGGAGGCACGGCAAGGAAAGGTAAGGCTAAGGCAAGGCAACGCAAGGCTATGCAATGCACGGGAATGCAAGGAAAGGGTAACAGAAGGCAAGGCATGGCAAGGCAAAGCAAGACAAGGCAAGGGTAAAGGAAGGAACGGAAAGGCAAGACAAGGGTAACGGAAGGAACGGGAAGACAAGGTAAGGCAAGGCTTAGGCAAGGCAATGCCATCCAAGGCCAGGTTAAAGGAAGGCAAGACAAGCAAGCCTAAGGCAAGGGGAGGCAAGGCAAGGCAAGGGTAACGGAAAGCACGGCAAGGCAAGGGGAGACAAGTCTAAGGCACGACAACGCAAGGCGAGGCAATGCACGGCAAGGCAAGGCAAGGGTAACAGAAGGCTAGGTAATGCAAGGCAAAGCAAGGCAAGGAAAGGGTAACAGAAGGCACAGCAAGACAAAGAAAGGGTAAAGGAAGGCAAGGCAAGGCAAAGCAAAGGAAGGTAAGGGTAACTGAAAGCAAGGCAATTTAAGGGAATTACAAGGCAAGGCACGGTAAGGCAAGGAAAGGCTAAGGCAACGCAACGCAAAGCAAGGCAACGCGAAGTTAAGGCAAGGCATGGAAAGAGTAACGCTAGGCAAGGCACGGCAAGGCAAGGAAAATGTAACGTAACTCAAGGCACGGCAAGGCAAGGCAAGGCTAAGGCAAAGCAACGTAAGGCAACGCCAACTAACGGCTAGGCAAAGAAAGGGTAACAGAAGGCAAAGCAATGCAAGGCAAAGCAAGGCAAGGAAAGGGTAACGCAAGGCAACGCAAGGCAAGGGAAAGACAACAAGGCAAGGCAAGGCAAGGCAAGGATAAGGGAAAGCAACGCAAAGCAAGGCAAGGTTGAGGAAAGGCAAGCCAAGCAAGGCTAAGGCAAGGGGAGACAAGGCTAAGGCACGACAAGGCAAGGCTAGGCTATGCACGGCAAGGCAAGGAAAGGGTAAAATAAGGCAAGGCAATGCAAGGCAAAGCAAGGCAAGGAAAGCATAACGGAAGGCAAGGCAAGGCAAGGTAAAGCAAGGCAAGGCAAGGCAAGGGAAGGACAAGGCAAGGCAAGGAAAGGGTAACAGAAAACAAGGCAAGGCAAGGTAAGGCAAGGCAAAAGCAAGGGAATGCCATTCAAGGCCAGGTTAAGGGAAGGCATGACCAGCAAGGCTATGGCAAGGGGAGGCAAGGCAAGGGTAACGGAAGGTACGGCAAGGCAAGACATGGGTAACGGAAGGCTCGGCAAGGCAAGGGAAGAACAAGGCAAGGCACGGCAAGGCAAGACTAGGGTAACGGAAGGCTAGGCAAGGCAACACAAGGATAGGCATTGCACGGCAGTGCAAGGAAAGGGTAACGGAAGGCACGGCAAGGAAAGGCAAGGCTAAGGCAAGGCAACGCAAGGCTATGCAATGCACGGGAAGGCAAGGAATGGGTAACGGAAAGCACGGCAAGGAAAGGTAAGGCTAAGGCAAGGCAATGCAAGGCTATGCAATGCACGGGAATGCAAGGAAAGGGTAACAGAAGGCAAGGCAAGGCAAGGCAAAGCAAGACAGGGCAAGGGTAAAGGAAGGAACGGAAAGTCAAGACAAGGGTAACGGAAGGAACGGCAAGGCAAGGGAAGGACATGGCACGGCAAGGCAAGGTAAGGCAAGGCTTAGGCAAGGCAATGCCATGCAAGGCCAGGTTAAAGGAAGGCAAGACAAGCAAGGCTAAGGCAAGGGGAGGCAAGGCAAGGCAAGGGTAACGGAAGGCACGGCAAGGCAAGACAAGGGTAACAGAAGGCAAGGCAAGGCAAGGCTAAGGCACGACAACGCAAGGCTAGGCAATGCACGGCAAGGCAAGGAAAGGGTAACAGAAGGCAAGGTAATGCAAGGCAAAGCAAGGCAAGGAAAGGGTAACAGAAAGCACAGCAAGACAAAGAAAGGGGAAAGGAAGGCAAGGCAAGGCAAAGCAAAGGAAGGTAAGCGTAACTGAAGGGAAGGCAATTTAAGGGAAGGACAAGGCAAGGCACGGTAAGGCAAGGCAAGGCTAAGGCAACGCAACGCAAAGCAAGGCAACGCGAAGTTAAGGCAAGGCAAGGAAAGAGTAACAGAAGGCAAGGCAATGCAAGGCAAATCAAGGCAAGGAAAGGGTAACGGAAGGCACAGCAAGGCAAGGAAAGCATAACGGAAGGCAAGGCAAGGCAAGGCAAAGCAAGGCAAGGCAAGGGTAACTGAAGGCACGGCAAGGCAAGGAAAAGGTAACGGAAGGCAAGGCACGGCAAGGCAAGGCAAGGCTAAGGCAAGGCAACGTAAGGCAACGCCAATTAAAGGCTAGGCAAGGAAAGGGTAACAGAAGGCAAAGCAATGCAAGGCAAAGCAAGGCAAGGAAAGGGTAACGCAAGGCAAGGCAAGGCAAGGGAAAGACAAGCAAGGCAAGGCAAGGCAAGGATAAGGCAAAGCAACGCAAAACAAGGCAAGGTTGAGGAAAGGCAAGCCAAGCAAGGCTAAGGCAAGGGGAGACAAGGCTAAGGCACGACAAGGCAAGGCTGGGCAATGCACGGCAAGGCAAGGAAAGGGTAACAGAAGGCAAGGCAATGCAAGGCAAAGCAAGGCAAGGAAAGGGTAACGGAAGGCACAGCAAGGCAAGGAAAGCATAACGGAAGGCAAGGCAAGGCAAGGCAAAGCAAGGCAAGGCAAGGGTAACTGAAGGCATGGCAAGGCAAGGGAAGGACAATGCAAGGCACGGCAAGGCAAGGCAAGGCTTATACAACGCAACGCAACGCAAGGCAAGGCGAAGTTAAGGCAAGGCAAGGAAAGGGTAATGGAAGGCAAGGAACGGAAAGGCAAGGAAAGGGTACCGGAAGTCAAGGGCCGGCAAGGCAAGGCAAGGCTAAGGCAACCGCAAGTCAACGCAAAGTTAAGGCAAGGCAAGGAAAGGGTAACTGAAAGCAAGGCAATGCAAGGCAAAGCAAGACAAGAAAGGGTAACAGAAGGCAAGGCAAGGCCACGCAAAGCAAGGCAAGGCAAGTCAAAGCAAGGCAAAGCAAGGCAATGCAAGTTTAACGGAAGGGACAGCAAGGCATGGCAAGGACAAGGCAAGGCAGGTCAAGGCAAGGAAAGGCTAAGGCAAGGCAACGCAAGGCTAGGCAATGCACGGCAAGGCAAGGCAAGGGTAACGGAAGGTACGCCAAGGCAAGACAAGGGTGACGGAAGGCTCGGCAAGGCAAGGGGAGACAAGTCTAAGGCACGACAACGCAAGGCGAGGCAATGCACGGCAAGGCAAGGCAAGGGTAACAGAAGGCTAGGTAATGCAAGGCAAAGCAAGGCAAGGAAAGGGTAACAGAAGGCACAGCAAGACAAAGAAAGGGTAAAGGAAGGCAAGGCAAGGCAAAGCAAAGGAAGGTAAGGGTAACTGAAGGCAAGGCAATTTAAGGGAATTACAAGGCAAGGCACGGTAAGGCAAGGAAAGGCTAAGGCAACGCAACGCAAAGCAAGGCAACGCGAAGTTAAGGCAAGGCATGGAAAGAGTAACGCTAGGCAAGGCAGGGCAAGGCAAGGAAAATGTAACGTAACTCAAGGCACGGCAAGGCAAGGCAAGGCTAAGGCAAAGCAACGTAAGGCAACGCCAACTAACGGCTAGGCAAAGAAAGGGTAACAGAAGGCAAAGCAATGCAAGGCAAAGCAAGGCAAGGAAAGGGTAACGCAAGGCAACGCAAGGCAAGGGAAAGACAAGGTAAGGCAAGGCAAGGCAAGGCAAGGATAAGGGAAAGCAAAGCAAAGCATGGCAAGGTTGAGGAAAGGCAAGCCAAGCAAGGCTAAGGCAAGGGGAGAGAAGGATAAGGCACGACAAGGCAAGGCTAGGCAATGCACGGCAAGGCAAGGAAAGGGTAAAATAAGGCAAGGCAATGCAAGGCAAAGCAAGGCAAGGAAAGCATAACGGAAGGCAAGGCAAGGCAAGGTAAAGCAAGGCAAGGCAAGGCAAGGACAATGCAAGGCAGGGCAAGGCAATGCAAGGTTAACGGAAGGGACATCAAGGCATGGGAAGGACAAGGCAAGCCAGGGCAAGGCAAGGAAAGGCTAAGGCAAGGAAACGCAAGGCTAGGCAATGCACGGCAAGTCAAGGGAAGGGTAACGGAAGGCAAGGCAAGGCAAGGCAAAGCAAGGCAAGGAAAGGGTAAGGGAATGCAAGGCACAGCAAGGCAACTCACGGCTAAGGGAAGGCAACGCAAGGCAACGCAAAGTTCAGGCAAGGCAAGGAAAGGGTCACGGAAGGCAAGGCAAGACACGGAATAGCAAGGAAAGGCAAGGGTAACGGAAGGTATGGCAAGGCAAGGGAAAGACAAGGCAAGGCAAGGCAAGGATAAGGCAAATCATAGCAAAGCAAGGCAAGCTTAAGGCAAGGCAAGCCAAGCAAGGTTAAGGCAAGGGGAGACAAGGCTAAGGCACGACAACGCAAGGCTAGGCAATGCACGGCAAGTCAAGGAAAGGGTAACGTAAGGGAAGGCACGGCAAGGCAAGGAAAGGGTAAAAGATTACAAGGCACGTCAAGGCCACGCAAGGCTAAGGCACGTCAACGCAAGGCAACGCAAAGTTAAGGCAAGGCAAGGAAAGGGTAACGGAAGGCAAGGCAAGGCACGGAAAAGCAAGGCAAGGCAAGTGTAACTGAAGGGATGGCAAGGCAAGGGTAGGACAAGGCAAGGCACAGCAAGGCAAGGCAAGGCTTATACAACTCAACGCAAGGCAAGGCAACGCGAAGTTAAGGCAAGGCAAGGAAAGGGTAATGGAAGGCAAGGCACGGAAAGGCAAGGAAACGGTATCGGAAGGCAAAACACGGCAAGGCAACGCAAGGCTAATGCAAGGCAACGCAAGGCTAGGCAAGGTTAAAGGAAGGCAAGACAAGCAAGGTTAAGGCAAGGGGAGACAAAGCTAATGCACGACAACGCAAGGCTAGGCAATGGACGGCAAGACAAGGCAACGGTAACAGAAGACAAGGCAATGCAACGTAAGCAAGGCTTAGGCAAGGCAATATCATGCAAGGCGACGTTAAGGGAAGGCAAGACAAGCAAGGCTAAGGAAAGGGGAGGCAAGGCTAAGCCACGAAAACGCAAGGCTAGGCAATGCACGGCAAGGCAAGGAAAGGGTAACGGAAGGGAAGGCACGGCAAGGCAAGGAAATGGTAAAAGATTGCAAGGAACGGGAAGGCCACGCAAGGCAACGCAAAGTTAAGGCAAGGCAAGGAATGGGTAACGGAAGGCAAGGCAAGGCACGGAAAAGCAAGGCAAGGCAAGGGTAACAGAAGGCACGGCAAGGCAAGGGAAAGACAAGGCAAGGCAAGGCAAGGCAAGGATAAGGCAAGGCAACGCAAAGCAAGGCAAGGTTAAGGCAAGGCAAGCCAAGCAACGCTAAGACAAGGGGAGACAAGGCTAAGGCACGACAACTCAAGGTTAGGCAATGCACGGCAAGGCAAGAAAAGTGTAACGGAAGGCAAGGCAAGGCAAGGCAAAGCAAGGCAAGGCAAGGGTAACTGAAGGGATGGCAAGGGAAGGGTAGGACAAGGCAAGGCACGGCAAGGCAAGGCAAGGCTTATGCAACGCAACGCAACGCAAGGCAACGCGAAGTTAAGGCAAAGCAAGGAAAGCGTAACAGAAAGCAAGGCAACGCAAGGCAAAGCAAGGCAAGGAAAGGGTAATAGAAGGCAAGGCAAGGCAAAGCAAGGCAAGGCAAGTCAAAGCAAGGCAAAGCAAGGCAAGGCAAGGGTAACGGAAGGGGCGGCAAGCCATGGGAAGGACAAGGCAAGGCAGGGCCAGGCAAGGAAAGGCTAAGGCAAGGCAACGCAAGGCTAGGCAATGCACGGCAAGGCAAAGGAAGGGTAACGTAAGGCACGGGATGGCAAGGCAAAGCAAGGTTAAGGCAAGGCAACACAAGTCTAGGCAATGCACGGCAAGGCAAGGAAAGGGTATCGGAAGGGAAGGCACGGCAAGGCCAGGAAAGGGTAATGGAAGGCAAGGCAAGGCAAAGCAAGGCAAGTCAACGGTAAAGGAAGGCACGGCAAGGCAAGCCAAGGTAATGTAAGGCTAAGGCAAGGCAATGCCATGCAGGACCAGGTTAAGTGAAGGCAAGAAAAGCAAGGTTTAGGGAAGGAGAGACAAAGCTAATGCACAACAACGCAAGGCTAGGCAATTTACGGCAAGGCAAGGAAAGGGTAACAGAAGGCAAGGCAATGCAAGGCAAAGCAAAGCAAGGCAAGGGTAACGGTAGGCACGGCAAGGCAAGACAAGGGTAACGGAAGGCTCGGCAAGGCAAGGGAAGGAAAAGTCAAGGCAAGGCAAGGAAAGGCTAAGGCAAGGCAACGCAAGGCCTAGGCAATGCACGGCAAGGCAAGGGAAGGGTAACGGAAGGCAAGAAAAAGCAAAGCAAGAAAAGGGACGGGTAACAGAGGTCACGGCAAGGCAAGGCAAGCCAAGTAAGGCTAAGCCAAGGCAAGGAAAGGCTATGGCACGACAAAGCAAGGCTAGGCATTGCACCGCAGGGAAAGGAAAGGGTAACCGAAGGCAAGGCAAAGCAAGGCAAGTCAAGGGTAACGGAAGGCACGGCAAGGCAAGAAAATGTTAACGGAAGGCACGGCAAGGGAAGCGCAGGACAAGGCAAGACACGGCAAGGAAAGGAAAGGCTATGGCAAGGCAACTCAAGGCTAGCCAATGCACGGGAAGGCAAGGCAAGGCTAGGCTAGGGCATGGCAACCCAAGGCTAGGCAATGCACGGCAAGGAAAGGAAAAGGTAACGGGAGGCTAGGCACAGCAAGGCAAGTCAAGGGTAACGGAAGGCACGGAAAGGCAAGAAAATATTAAAGGAAGGCACGGCAAGGGAAGGGAAGGACAAGGCAAGGCACGGCAAGGCAAGGCTAATGCAAGGCAAGGCCAAGCAGTGCATGGCAAGGCAAGGTAAGTGTAAGGGAAAGCACATCAAGGCAAGGGAAGGACAAGGCAAGGTACGGCAAGGCAAGGCAAGGCTAAGGCAACGCAACGCAACGCAAGGCAATGCGAAGTTAAGGCAATGAAAGGGAAGGGTAAAAGAAGGCAAGGCAATGCACGGCAAAGCAAGGCAAGGAAAGGGTAACGGAAGGGACGGCAAGGCAAGGGAAGGACAAGGGAAGGCAAGGCAAGGAAAGGCTACGGCAAGGCAACGCAAGGCTAGGCAATGCACGGCAAGGCAAGGGAAGGGTAACGGAAGGCAAGGCAAGGCAAAGCAAGTCAAGGTTAATGGAAGGCACGGCAAGGCAGGAAAATGTTAACGGAAGGCACGGCAAGGGAAGGGAAGGACAAGACAAGGCACGGCAAGGCAAGGAAAGGGTAACGGAATGCAAGGCAAGGCAAGGAAAGGCTAAGGCAAGCAATGCAAGGCTAGGCAATGCACGGCAAGGCAAGGAAAGTGTAGGGGAAGGCAACGCAATGCTAGGCAAAGCAAGGCAAGGAAAGGGTAAAGGAAGGCACGGCAAGGGAAGGGAAGGGTAACGGAAGGCACGGCAAGGCAAGGGAAGGACATGGCAAGGCAAGGCAAGGTAAGGCAGGGCTTAAGCAATGCAATGCAAGGCTAGGCAATACACGCCAAGGCAAGGAAAGGGTAGGGGAAGGCAACGCAAGGCTAGGCAAAGCAAGGCAAGGAAAGGGTAAAGGAAGGCACGGCAAGGCAAGGGAAGGACATGGCAAGGTAGGTAAGGCAGGGCTAAGGCAATGCAATGCAAGGCTAGGCAATGCACGGCAAGGCAAGCAAAGGGTAAGGGAAGGCAACGCAAGGCTAGGCAAAGCAAGGCAACGAAAGGGTAAAGGAAGGCACGGCAAGGCAAGAGAAGGGTAACGGAAGGCACGGCAAGTCATGGGAAGGACATGGCAAGGTAAGGCAAGGTAAGGCAGGGCTAAGGCAAGGCAAGGCAAGGCACGGCAGGGCAAGGAAAGGGTAAGGGAAGGCAACGCAAGGCTAGGCAATGCACGGCAAGGCAAGGGAAGGGTAACGGAAGGCAAGGCAAGGAAAGGCAAAGCAAGGCAAGGAAAGTGTAACCGAAGGCACAGGAAGGCAATGGAAGCACAATGCAAGGCAAGGCAAGGCAAGGCAAGGCAAAGGCAAGGCAACGCAAGGCTAGGCATGGGTAAAGGAAGGCAAGACAACAAGGTTAAGGCAAGGGGAGACAAAGCTAATGCACGACAACGCAAGGCTAGGCAATGGACGGCAAGGCAAGGCAATGGTAACAGAAAACAAGGCAATGCAACGTAAGGAAAGGCTTAGGCAAGGCAATGTCATGCGAGGCCAGGTTAAGGGAAGGCAAGCCAATCAAGGCTAAGGCAAGTGGAGACAAGGCTAAGGCACGACAACTCAAGGCTAGGAAATGCACGGCAAGGCAAGGAAAGGGTATCGGAAGGCAAGAGACGGCAAGGCAAGGCAAGGCTAAGGCAAGGCAACGCAAGTCAATGCAAAGTAAAGGCAAGGCAAGAAAAGGGTAACAGAAAGCAAGGCAAAGCAAGGCAAAGCAAGGCAAGGAAAGGGAAAAGGAAGGCAAGGCAAGGCAACGCAAAGCAAAGCAAGGGAATTCAAAGCAAGGCAAAGCAAGGCAAGGCAAGCTTAACGGAAGGGACAGCAAGGCATTTGAAGGACAAGGCAAGGCACGGCAAGGCAAGGGAAGGGTAACGGAAGGCAAGGCAAGTCAAGGTAAAGCAAGGCAAGGGAAGTGTAACGGAAGGCACGGCAAGGCAACGTAAGGGTAAGGGAAGGCACGGCAAGGCAAGGGAAGGACAAGGCAAGGCACGGCAAGGCAAGGGTAACGGAAGGAATGGCAAGGCAAGACAATGGTAACGGAAGGCAAGGCACGGCAAGGCAAGGCAAGGCCAAGGCAACGCAACGCAACGCAAGGTAACGCAAAGTTAAGCCAAGGCAAGGCAAGGGAAACGGAAGGGAAGGCACGGAAAGGCAAGGAAAGGGTAACGGAATGCAAGGCACGGCAAGGCAATGCAAGGGTAGGACAATCAACGCAAGGCAACGCAAACTTAAGGCAAGGCAAGGAAAGGGTAACGGAAGGCAAGGCAAGGCACGGAAAAGCAAGTCAAGGCAAGGGTAACGGAAGGTACGGCAAGGCAAGGGAAAGACAAGGCAAGGCAAGGCAAGGATAAGGCAAAGCAACGCAAAGCAAGGCAAGGTTAAGGCAAGGCAAGCCAAGCAAGGCTAAAGCAAGGGGAGACAATGATAAGGCACGACAATGCAAGGATAGGCAATGAACGGCAAGGCAAGGAAAGGGTAACAGAAGGGAAGGCAATGCAAGGCAAACAAGGCAAGGCACGTCAAAGCAAGGCAAAGCAAGGCACGGGAAGGGTAACGGAAGGGACGGCAAGGCATGGGAAGGACAAGGCAAGGCAGGCCAAGGCAAGGAAAGGCTAAGGTTAGGCAACGCAAGGCTAGGCAATGCACGGAAGGCAAGGGAATGGTAACGGAAGGCAAGGCAAGGCAATGCCAGGCAAGCGAAGTGTAACGGAAGGCACGGCAAGGCAAGGGACGGAAAAGGCAAGGCACGGCAAGGGAAGGCAAGGCTAAGGCAAGGCAACGCAAGGCTAGGCAATGCACGGCAAGGCAAGGAAAGAGTAAGGGAAGGCAACGCAAGGCTAGGCAAAGCAAGGCAAGGCAAGGGTAAAGGAAGGCACGGCAAGGCAAGACAAGCTTAACGGAAGGCACGGCAAGGCAAGGGAAGTACATGGCAAGGCAAGGCAAGGTAAGGCAGGGCTAAGGCAAGGCAATGCAAGGCTAGGCAATGCACGGCAAGCCAAGGAAAGGGTAAGGGAAGGCAACGCAAGGCTAGGCAATGCACGGCAAGGCAAGGGAAGGGTAACGGAAGGCAAGGCAAGGAAAGGCAAAGCAAGGCAAGGAAAGTGTAACGGAAGGCACCGAAAGGCAAGGCAAGGGAAGGGCAAGGCAAGGCAAGGCAAGGCAAGGCTAAGGCAAGGCAACGCAAGGCTAGGCAAGGGTAAAGGAAGGCAAGACAAGCAAGGTTAAGGCAAGGGGAGACAAAGCTAATGCACGACAACGCAAGGCTAGGCAATGGACGGCAAGGCAAGGCAAGGGTAACAGAAGACAAGGCAATGCAACGTAAGGCAAGGCTTAGGCAAGGCAATGTCATGCAAGGCCAGGTTAAGAGAAGGCAAGACAAGCAAGGCTAAGGCAAGGGGAGGCAAGGCTAAGCCACGAAAACGCAAGACTAGGCAATGCACGGCAAGTCAAGGAAAGGGTAACGTAAGGGAAGGATCGGCAAGGCAAGGAAAGGGTAAAAGATTACAAGGCACGTCAAGGCCACGCAAGGCTAAGGCACGTCAACGCAAGGCAACGCAAAGTTAAGGCAAGGCAAGGAAAGGGTAACGGAAGGCAAGGCAAGGCACGGAAAAGCAAGGCAAGGCAAGGGTAACTGAAGGGATGGCAAGGCAAGGTTAGGACAAGGCAAGGCAAGGCAAGGCAAGGCAAGGCTTATACAAATCAACGCAAGGCAAGGCAACGCGAAGTTAAGGCAAGGCAAGGAAAGGGTAATGGAAGGCAAGGCACGGAAAGGCAAGGAAACGTTATCGGAAGGCAAGACACGGCAAGGCAAGGCAAGGCTAATGCAAGGCAACGCAAGGCTAGGCAAGGGTAAAGGAAGGCAAGACAAGCAAGGTTAAGGCAAGGGGAGACAAAGCTAATGCACGACAACGCAAGGCTAGGCAATGGACGGCAAGGCAAGGCAAGGGTAACAGAAGACAAGGCAATGCAACGTAAGCAAGGCTTAGGCAAGGCAATATCATGCAAGGCGACGTTAAGGGAAGGCAAGACAAGCAAGGCTAAGGAAAGGGGAGGCAAGTCTAAGCCACGAAAACGCAAGGCTAGGCAATGCACGGCAAGGCAAGGAAAGGGTAACGGAAGGGAAGGCACGGCAAGGCAAGGAAATGGTAAAAGATTGCAAGGAACGGGAAGGCCACGCAAGGCAACGCAAAGTTAAGGCAAGGCAAGGAATGGGTAACGGAAGGCAAGGCAAGGCACGGAAAAGCAAGGCAAGGCAAGGGTAACAGAAGGCACGGCAAGGCAAGGGAAAGACAAGGCAAGGCAAGGCAAGGGCAAGGGAAGGAAGGGACGGCAAGGCATGGGAAGGACAAGGCAAGGCAGGGCCAGGCAAGGAAAGGCTAAGGCAAGGCAACGCAAGGCTAGGCAATGCACGGCAAGGCAAAGGAAGGGTAACGTAAGGCACGGCATGGCAAGGCAAAGCAAGGTTCAGGCAAGGCAACACAAGTCTAGGCAATGCACGGCAACGCAAGGAAAGGGTATCGGAAGGCAAGGCACGGCAAGGCCAGGAAAGGGTAATGGAAGGCAAGGCAAGGCAAAGCAAGGCAAGTCAACGGTAAAGGAAGGCACGGCAAGGCAAGCCAAGGTAATGTAAGGCTAAGGCAAGGCAATGCCATGCAGGACCAGGTTAAGTGAAGGCAAGAAAAGCAAGGTTTAGGGAAGGAGAGACAAAGCTAATGCACAACAACGCAAGGCTAGGCAATGTACGGCAAGGCAAGGAAAGGGTAACAGAAGGCAAGGCAATGCAAGGCAAAGCAAAGCAAGGCAAGGGTAACGGTAGGCACGGCAAGGCAAGACAAGGGTAACGGAAGGCTCGGCAAGGCAAGGGAAGGAAAAGTCAAGGCAAGGCAAAGAAAGGCTAAGGCAAGGCAACGCAAGGCCTAGGCAATGCACGGCAAGGCAAGGGAAGGGTAACGGAAGGCAAGAAAAAGCAAAGCAAGAAAAGGGACGGGTAACAGAGGTCACGGCAAGGCAAGGCAAGCCAAGTAAGGCTAAGCCAAGGCAAGGAAATCTATGGCACGACAAAGCAAGGCTAGGCATTGCACCGCAGGGAAAGGAAAGGGTAACCGAAGGCAAGGCAAAGCAAGTCAAGTCAAGGGTAACGGAAGGCACGGCAAGGCAAGAAAATGTTAACGGAAGGAACGGCAAGGGAAGCGCAGGACAAGGCAAGACACGGCAAGGAAAGGAAAGGCTAGGGCAAGGAAACTCAAGGCTAGCCAATGCACGGGAAGGAAAGGCAAGGCTAGGCTAGGGCATGGCAACCCAAGGCTAGGCAATGCACGGCAAGGAAAGGAAAAGGTAACGGGAGGCTAGGCACAGCAAGGCAAGTCAAGGGTAACGGAAGGCACGGAAAGGCAAGAAAATATTAAAGGAAGGCACGGCAAGGGAAGGGAAGGACAAGGCAAGGCAAGGCAAGGCAAGGCTAATGCAAGGCAAGGCCAAGCAGTGCATGGCAAGGCAAGGTAAGTGTAAGGGAAAGCACATCAAGGCAAGGGAAGGACAAGGCAAGGTACGGCAAGGCAAGGCAAGGCTAAGGCAACGCAACGCAACGCAAGGCAATGCGAAGTTAAGGCAATGAAAGGGAAGGGTAACAGAAGGCAAGGCAATGCACGGCAAAGGAAGGCAAGGAAATGGTAATGGAAGGCAAGGCAACGCAAGGCAAAGCAAGGCAAGGCAAGGGTAACGGAAGGGACGGCAAGGCAAGGGAAGGACAAGGCAAGGAAAGGGTAAGGCAAGGCAACGCAAGGCTAGGCAATGCACGGCAAGGCAAGGGAAGGGTAATGGAAGGCAAGGTAAGGCAAAGCAAGAAAAGGGAAGAGTAACAGACGACAGGGCAAGGCAAGGCAAGCCAAGTAAGGCTAAGGCAAGGGAAGGAAAGTCTAAGGCAAGGCAACACAATGCTAGGCAATGCACGGCAAGGCAAGGAAAGGGTAACCGAAGGCAAGAAACGGCAAGGCCAGGAAAGGGTAACGGAAGGCAAGGCAAGGAAAGGCAAGGCAAGGCAAGGCTAAAGCACTACGATGCAAGGCTAGGCAATGCACGGGTAAGGCAAGGAAAGGGTAACGGAAGGCAAGGCAAGGCAAAGCAAGGCAAGTCAGGGGTAAAGGAAGGCTAAGGCAAGGCAATGCCAAGTAAGGCCAGGTTAAGGGAAGGCAAGACAAGAAAAGTTAAGTGAAGGAGAGACAAAGCTATTGCACAACAACGCAAGGCTAGGCAATGCACGGCAAGGCAAGGAAAGGGTAACAGACGGCAAGGCAATGCAAGGCAAAGCAAAGCAAGGCACGGGTAATGGAATGGACGGCAAGGCATGGGAAGGACAAGGCAAGACAGGGCCAAGCAAGGAAAGGCTAAGGCAAGGCAACGCAAGGCTAGGCAATGCACGTCAAGGCAAGGGAAGGGTAACGGAAGGCACGAATAGGCAAAGCAAGAAAAGGGAAGGGTAACAGAGGGCACGGCAAGGCAAGGCAAACCAAGTAAGGCTAAGGCAAGGCAAGGAAAGGCTATGGCACGACAACGCAAGGCTAGGCAATGCACCGCAAGGAAAGGAAAAGGTAACCGTAGGCAAGGCAAAGCAAGGCAAGTCAAGGGTAACGGAAGGCACGGCAAGGCAAGAAAATGTTAACGGAATGCACGGCAAGGGAAGGGAAGGACAAGGCAAGGCACGGCAAGGCAAGGAAAGGCTAGGGTAAGGCAACGCAAGGCTAGCCAATGCACGGGAAGGCAAGGAATGGGTAACGGAAGGCAAGGCAACTCAAGGCTAGGGCACGGCAACGCAAGGCTACGCAATGCACGGCATGGAAAGGAAAGGGTAAAGGGAGGCAAGGCAAAGCAAGGCTAGTCAAGGGTAACGGAAGGCACGGCAAGGGAAGAAAATGTTAACGGAAGGCACCGCAAGGGAAGGGAAGGACAAGGCAAGCCACGGCAAGGCAAGGTAAGGCAAGGGAGGCAATGCATGGCAAGGCAAGGTAAGGGTAAGGGAAGGCACGGCAAGGCAAGGGAACGACAAGGCGAGGCACGGCAAGGCAAGGGTAACGGAAGGCAAGGCAAGGCAAGAAAAGGGTAACGGAAGGCAAGGCATGGCAAGGCAAGGCAAGGCTAAGGCACGACAACGCAAGGCTAGGCAATGCACTTCAAGGCAAGGAAAGGGTAACGGACGGCAAGGCAAGGCAATGCAAAGCAAGGCAAGGCAAGGGTACAGGAAGGCACGGCAAGGCAAGACAAGGGTAACAGAAGGAACGGCAAGGCAAGGGAAGGACTTGGCCAGGCAAGGCAAGGTAAGGCAAGGCTAAGGCAAGGCAATGCCTTGCAAGGCCATGTTAAGGGAAGGCAGGAAAAGCAAGGCTAAGGCAAGGGGAGACAATGCTAATGCACGGCAACGCAAGGCTAGGACATGCACGGCAAGGCAAGGTAAGGGTAACAGAAGCTAAGGCAAGGCAAGCCAAGCAAGGCTAAGGCAAGAGGCGACAAGGCTAAGGCACGACCACGCAAGGCTAGGCAATGTACAGCAAGGCAAGGAAAGGGTAACAGAATGGAAGGCAAAGCAAGCCAAAGCAAGCGTAATGGAAGGCATGGTACGGCAAGTCAAGGCACGGCTAAGGCAAGGCAACGCAATGCTAAGCAATGCATGGCAAGGCAAGGTAAGGCTAAGGGAAGGCACGGCAAGGCAAGGGAAGGACAAGGCAAGGCACGGCAAGGCAAGGGTAACGGAAGGCAAGGCAAGGCAAGAAAAGGGTAACGGAAGGCAATGCACGGCAAGGCAAGGCAAGGCAAAAGCACGACAACGCAAGGCTAGGCAATGCACGGCAAGGAAAGGCAAGGTAAGGCAAGGCTAAGGCAAGGGGAAACAAAGTTAATGCCCGACAACGCAAGGCTAGGCAATGCACGGCAAGGCAAGGTAACTGTAAGGGAAGGCACGGCAAGGCAAGGGAAGGACAAGGCAAGGCAATGCAAGGCAACGCAATGTTAAGGCAAGGCAAGGAAAGGGTAACAGAAAGCAAGGCAATGCAAGGCAAAGCCAGGCAAGGAAAGGGTAACGGAAGGCAAGGCAAGGCAAGGAAAAGCAAGGCAAGGCAAGGGTAACAGAAGGCACGGCAAGGCAAGGGAAAACAAGGCAAGGCAAGGCAATGATAACGTAAGGCAACGCAAAGCAGGGCAAGGTTAAGGCAAGGCAAGACAAGCATGGCTAAGGCAAGGGGAGACAAAGCTAATGCACGAAAACGCAAGGCTAGGAAATGCACGGCAAGGCAAGGAAAAGGTAACATAAGCTAAGGCAACGCAAGCCAAGCTAGGCTAAGGCAAGTGGAGACAAGGCTAAGGAACGACCAAGCAAGGCTAGGCAATGTACGGCAAGGCAAGGAAAGGGTAACAGAAGGGAAGGCAAGGCAATGTAAGGCAAGGCTAAGGCAAGGCAATGCCATGCAAGGCCAGGTTAAGTTAAGGCAAGACAAGCAAGGCAAAGGCAAGGGGAGACAACGCTAATGCACGACAACGCAAGGCTAGGCAATGCACGGCAAGGCAAGGAAAGGGTAACAGAAGGCAAGGCAAGGCAAGGTAAGGCAAGGCTAAGGCAAGGCAATGACATGCAAGGCGAGGTTAAAGGAAGTCAAGACAAGCAAGGCTAAGGCAAGGGGAGTCAAGGATAACGCACGACAACGCAAGGTTAGGCAAGGCACGGCAAGGCAAGGAAAGGGTAAAGGAAGTCAAGGCATGTCAAGGCAATGCAAAGCTGAGGAAAGGCAACGCAAGGCAATGCAAAGTGAAGGCAAGACAACCCAAGCAAGGCTAAGGCAAGGGGAGGCAAGGCAAGGGAAGGGTAACGGACGGCACGGAAGGGCAAGACAAGGGTAACGGAAGGCTCGGCAAAGCAAGGGAAGGACAAGGCAATGCCCTGCAAGGCAAGGCAAGTCTAAGGCATGACAACGCAAGGCTAGGCAATAGACGGCAATGCAAGGAAAGCGTAACGGAAGGCAAGGGACGGCAAGGCAAGGCAACGCAAGGTAAGGTAAGGCCAGGCAATGCATGGCAAGGTAAGGTAAGGGTAAGGGAAAGCACGGCAAGGCAAGGGAAGGACAAGGCAAAGCAAGGCAAGGCAAGGGTAAAGGAAGTCACGGCAAGGCAAGGGAAGGACAAGGCAAGGCAGGGCACGGCAAGGCAAGGCAAGGCTAACGCAAGGCAACGCAAGGCAAGGCAAGGTTAAGGCCAGGCAAGCCAAGCAAGGCTATGTTAAGTGGAGGCAAGGCTAAGCCACGAAAACGCAAGGCTAGGCCATGCACGGCAAGGCAAGGAAAGGGTAACGGAAGGGAATGCAAGGCAAGGCAAAGCAAGGCAAATCAAGTGTAACGGAAGGCACGGCAAAGCAAGAAAATGTTAACGGAAACCACGGCAAGGGGACGGAAGGACAATGCAAGGCACGGCAAGGCAAGGCAAGGCTAATGCAAGGCAAGGCAAGGCCAGGCAATGCATGGCCAGGCAAGGTAAGGGTAAGGGAAAGCACGGCAAGGCAAGGGAAGGACAAGGCAAGGCACGGCAAGGAAAGGGTAACGGAAGGCATGGCAAGGCAAGACAAGGGTAACGGAAGGTAAGGCACGGCAAGGCAAGGCAAGGGTAACAGAATGCTCGGCAAGGAAAGGTAAGGACAAGGCAAGGCACGGCAAGGCAAGGAAAGGCTAAGGTAAGGCAACGCAAGGCTAGGCAATGCATGGCAAGGAAAGGAAAGGGTAACGGGAGGCAAGGCAAATCAAAGCAAATCAAGGGTAACGGAAGGCACGGCAAAGCAAGTAAATGTTAACGGAAGGCACGGCAAGGGAAGGGCAGGACAATGCAAGGCACGGCAATGCAAGGTAATGCTAATGCAAGGCAAAGCAAGGCCAGGCAATGCATGGCAAGGCAAGGTAAGGGTAAGGGAAAGCACGGTAAGGCAAGACAGTGGTAACGGAAGGCAAGGAACCGCAAGGCAAGGAAAGGTTAAGGCAACGCAACGCAACGGAAGGCAACGCGAAGTTAAGGCAAGGCAAGGAACGGGTAACGGAAGGCAAGGAACGGAAAGGCACGGTAAGGGTAACGGAAGGCAAGGAACGGCAAGGCAAGGCAAGGCTAAGGCAAGGCAACGCAAGGCAAAGCAAGGCAAGGCACGGGTAACGGAAGGGACGGCAAGGTAAGGGAAGGAAAACGCAAGGCACCGCAAGGCAAGGAAAGGCTAAGGTAAGGCAAAGCAAAGCTAGGCAATGGAGGATAAGGCAAGGGAAGGGTGACGGAAGGCAAGGCAAGGCAAAGCAAGAAACCGCAAGGGTAACAGGGGGCACGGCAAGGCAAGGCAAGCCAAGTAAGGCTAAGGCAAGGCAAGGAAAGGCAATGGCACAACAAAGCAAGGCTAGGCAATGCACCACAAGGAAAGGAAAGGGTAACCGAAGGCAAGGCAAATCAAGACAAATCAAGGGTAACGGAAGGCACGGCAAAGCAAGAAAATGTTAACGGAAGGCACATCAAGGGGAGGGAAGGAAAATGCAAGGCACGGCAAGGCAAGGCAAGGCTAATGCAAGGCAAGGCAAGGCCAGGCAATGCACGGCAAGGCAAGGTAAGTGTAAGGGAAAGCACGGCAAGGCAAGGGAAGGACAAGGCAAGGCAGGGCAAGGCAAGTGTAACGGATGGAATGGCAAGGCAAGACAAGGGTAACGGAAGGCAAGTCTCGGCATAGCAAGGCAAGGGTAACAGAAGGCTCGGCAAGGCAAGGTAAGGACAAGGCAAGGCACGACAAGGCAAGACAATGGTAACGGAATGCAAGGCACGGCAAGGCAAGGAAAGGCTAAGGCAACGCAACACAGCGCAAGGCAACGCGAAGTTAAGGCAAGGCAAGGAACGGGTAACGGAAGGCAAGGCACGGAGAGGCACGGAAACGGTAACGGAAGGCAAGGCAAGGCAAGGCTAAGGCAAGGCAACGCAAGTCAAAGCAAAGTTAAGGCAAGGCAAGGAAAGGGTAACAGAAAGCAAGGCAATGCAAGGCCAAGCAAGACAAGGAAAGGGTAACGGAAGGCAAGGCAAGGCAAGGCAAAGCAAGGCAAGGCAAGGCAAAGCCAGGCAAAGGAAGGCAAGGCAATTGTATCGGAAGAGTCGGCAAGGCACGGGAAGGACAAGGCAAGGCACGGCAAGGGAAGGCAAGGCTAAGGCAAGGAAACGAAAGGCTAGGCAATGTACGGCAAGGCAAGGAAAGGGTAAAGGAAGGCCATGCACGTAAAGGCAATGCAAAGCTGAGGAAAGGCAACGCAAGGCAATGCAAAGTGAAGGCAAGACATCACAAGCAAGGCTAAAGCAAGGGGAGGCAAGGCAAGGCAAGTGTAACGGAAGGCACGGCAAGGCAAGACAAGTGTAATGGAAGGCTCGGCAAGGCAAGGGAAGGACAAGGCAAGGCACGGAAAGGCAAGGTTAACGGAAGGCACGGCAAGGCAAGACAAAGGTAACGGACGGCAAGGCACGGAAAGGCGAGGCAAGGCTAAGGCACGACAACGAAAGGCTAGGCAATGCACGGCAAGGCAAGGAAAGGGTAACGGAAGGCAAGGCAAGGCAAGGCTAAGGCACGACAACGCAAGGCTAGGCAATGCACGGCAAGGCAAGGAAAGGGTAACGGAAGGCAATTCAAGGCAAGGCAAAGCAAGGCAAGACAATGGTAACGGAAGGCAAGGCACGGCAAGGCAAGGCTAAGGCAACGCAACGCAACGCAAGGCAACGCAAAGTTAAGGCAAGGCAAGGCAAGGGTAACCGACGGAACGCACGGCAATGCAAGGGAAAGCTAAGGCAAGGCAACGCAAGGCACCGCAAAGTTAAGACAAGGCAAGGAAAGGGAAACAGAAGGCAAGGCAATGCAAGGCAAAGCAAGGCAAGGAAAGGGTAACGGAAATCAAGGCAAGGCTACGCAAGGCAAAGAAAGGCAAAGGAAGGGAAGGCAAGGGTAACGGAAGGGACGTCAAGGCAAGGGAAGGACAAGGTAAGGCACGGCAACGAAAGGCAAGGCTAAGGCAAGGAAACGAAAGGCTAGGCAATGTACGGCAAGGCAAGGAAAGGGTAAAGGAAGTCAAGGAACGTCAAGGCAATGCAAAGCTGAGGAAAGGCAAAGCAAGGCAATGCAACGTGAAGGCAAGGCACGGCAAGGCAAGGCAAGGCTAAGGCAAAACAACGCAACGCAAGGCAATGCGAAGTTAAGGCAATGAAAGGGAAGGGTAAAAGAAGGCAAGGCAATGCACGGCAAAGCAAGGCATGGAATGGTTAATGGAAGGCAACGCAAGGCAAGGAAAAGCAAGGCAAGGCAAGGCAAGGCAAAGCAAGGCAAGGCAAAGGGAACAGAAGGGACGGCAAGGCAAGGGAAGGACAAGGCAAGGCAAGGCAAGGAAAAGTTAAGGCAAGGCAACGCAAGGCTAAGCAATGAACGGCAAGGAAATGGAAGGGTAACGGAACGGAAGGCAAGGCAAGGCAAAGGAAGGCAAGTAACGTGTAACGGAAGGAAAGGCAAGGCAAGGCAAAGCAAGGCAAGGCAAGGGTAACGGAAGGGACGGCAAGTCAAGGGAAGGACAAGGCAAGGCACGCCAAGGCAAGGAAAGGCTAAGGTAAGGCAACGCAAGGCTACGCAATGCACGGCAAGGCAAGGGAAGGGTAACGGAAGGCAAGGCAAGGCAAACCAAGAAAAGGCAAGAGTAACAGACGGCACGGCAAGGCAAGGCAAGCCAAGTAAAGCTAAGGCAAGGCTAGGAACGTCTATGGCACGACAACCCAAGGCTAGGCAAGGCACCGCAAGGAATGGAAAGGGTAACCGAAGGCAAGGCAAAGCAAAGCAAGTCAAGGGTAACGGAAGGCACGGCAAGGCAAGAAAATGTTAACGGAAGGCACAGCAAGGCAACGCAAGGCTAGGCAATGCACGGCAAGGCAAGGAAAGGGTAAAGGAATGTAAGGCACGGCAAGGCAATGCAAAGATGAGGAAAGGCAACGCAAGGCAATACAAAGTGAATGCAAGACAACACAAGTAAGGCTAAGGCAACGGGAGGCAGCAAGGCAAGGGTAACGGACGGCACGGCAAGGCAAGACAATGGTAACGGAACGCTCGGCAAACCAAGGGAAGGACAAGGCCAGGCACTGAAAGGCAAGGCAAGTCTAAGCCATGACAACGCAAGGCTAGACAATAGACGGCAAGGCAAGAAAGGGTAACGGAAGGCAAGGCAGGGCAAGGCAAGGCAAGGTTAAGGCAAGGCAACACAAGGCTCGGCAATGCACGGCAAGGCAAGGAAAGGGTAACGGAATGCAAGGCACGGCAAGGCCAGGAAAGGGTAACGGAAGGCAAGGTAAGGAAAGGCAAGGCAAGGCAAGGCTAAAGCACTAGAATTCAAGGCTAGGCAATGCACGGATAAGGCAAGGAAAGTGTAACGGAAGGCAAGGCAAGGCAAAGCAAGGCAAGTCAAGGGTAAAGGAAGGCACGGCAAGGCAAGACAAGGTAATGTAAAGCTAAGGCAGGGCATTGCCTTGCAAGGCCAGGTTAAGGGAAGGCAAGACAAGCAAGGTTAAGGGAAGGTGAGACAAAGCTAATGCACAACAAAGCAAGGCTAGGCAATGCACGGCAAGGCAAGGAAAGGGTAACAGAAGGCAACGCAATGCAAGGCAAAGCAAAGCAAAGCAAGGATAACGGAAGGCACGGCAAGGGAGGACAAGGGTAACAGAACGGTCGGCAAGGCAAGGGAAGGACAAGGCAAGGCAAGGTAAAGCAAGGCAAGGCAAGGGTAACGGAAGGGACGGAAAGACAAGGCAAGGCAAGGCAAGGCTAAGGCAAGGCAACGCAAGGCTAAGCAATGAACGGCAAGGCAAGGGAAGGGTAACAGAAAGGAAGGCAAGGCAAGGCAAAGCAAGGCAAGTAAAGTGTAACGGAAGGAAAGGCAAGGCAAGGCAAAGCAAGGCAAGGCAAGGCAAAGCAAGGCAAGGCAAGGGTAACGGAAGGGACGGCAAGGCAAGGGAAGGACAAGGCAAGGCAAGGCAAGGAAAGGCTAAGGTAAGGCAACGCAAGGCTAGGCGATGCACGGCAAGGCAAGGGAATGGTAACGGAAGGCAAGGCAAGGCAAGGCAAGGCAAGGCTAAGGCAAGGCAACGCAAGGCAAAGCAAAGTTAAGGCAAGGCAAGGAAAAGGTAACAGAAAGCAAGGCAATGCAAGGCAAAGCAAGGCAAGGCAAAGCAAGGCAAAGCAAAGCAAGGCAAGGGTAACGGAAGGGACGGCAAGGTAAGGGAAGGAAAACGCAAGGCACGGCAAGGCAAGGAAAGGCTAAGGTAAGGCAACGCAAGGCTAGGCAATGCAGGGCAAGGCAAGGGAAGGGTAACGGAAGGCAAGGCAAGGCAAAGCAAGAAAACGCAAGGGTAACAGAGGGCACGGCAAGGCAAGGGAAGCCAAGTAAGGCTAAGGCAAGGAAAGGAAAGGCTATGGCACAACAACGCAAGGCTAGGCAATGCACCGCAAGGAAAGGAAAGGGTAACCGAAGGCAAGGCAAAGCAAGGCAAATCAAGGGTAACGGAAGGCACGGCAAAGCAAGAAAATGTTAACGGAAACCACGGCAAGGGGACGGAAGGACAATGCAAGGAACGACAAGGCAAGGCAAGGCTAATGCAAGGCAAGGCAAGGCCAGGCAATACATGGCCAGGCAAGGTAAGGGTGAGGGAAAGCACGGCAAGGCAAGGGAAGGACAAGGTAAGGCACGGCAAGGCAAGGGTAACGGAAGGCATAGCAAGGCAAGACGAGGGTAACGGAAGGTAAGGCACGGGAAGGCAAGGCAAGGGTAACAGAATGCTCGGCAAGGAAAGGTAAGGACAAGGCAAGGCACGGCAAGGCAAGGAAAGGCTAAGGTAAGGCAACGCAAGGCTAGGCAATGCACGGCAAGGAAAGGAAAGGGTAACGGGAGGCAAGGCAAAGCAAGGCAAATCAAGGGTAACGGAAGGCACGGCAAAGCAAGAAAATGTTAACGGAAGGCACGGCAAGGGAAGGGAAGGACAATCCAAGGCGCGGCAAGGCAAGGTAATGCTAATGCAAGGCAAGGCAAGGCCAGGCAATGCATGGCATGGCAAGGTAAGGGTAAGGGAAAGCAGGGCAAGGCAAGGGAAGGACAAGGCAAGGCACGGCAACGCAAGGGTAACGGAAGGCATGGCAAGGCAAAACAAGGATAACGGAATGCAAGGCACGGCACGGGAAGGCAAGGGTAACAGAAGGCTCGGCAAGGCAAGGTAAGGACAAGGCAAGGCACGGCAAGGCAAGACAATGGTAAAGGAATACAAGGCACGGCAAGGCAAGGAAAGGCTAAGGCAACGATACGCAGCGCAAGGCATCGCGAAGTTAAGGCTAGGCAAGGAACGGGTAACGGAAGGCAAAGCACGGAGAGGCACGGAAAGGGTAACGGAAGGCAAGGCACGGCAAGGCAAGGGAAGGACAAGACAAGGCAAAGCTATGCAATGAACGACAAGGCAAGGGAAGGGTAACAGAAAGCAAGGCAATGCAAGGCAAGGCAAGGCAAGTAAAGTGTAACGGAAGGAAATGCAAGGCAAGGCAAAGGAAGGCAAGGCAAGGCAAAGCAAGGCAAGGCAAGGGTAACGGAAGGGACGGCAAGGCAAGGGAAGGACAAGGCAAGGCAAGGCAAGGAAAGGCTAAGGTAAGGCAACGCAAGGCTAGGCGATGCACGGCAAGGCAAGGGAATGGTAACGGAAGGCAAGGCAAGGCAAGGCTAAGCAAGACAAGGAAAGGGTAACGGAAGGAAAGGCAAGGCAAGGCAAAGCAAGGCAAGGCAAGGCAAAGCAAGGCAAGGCAAAGCAAGGCAAAGCAAGGCAAGGCAAGAGTACCGGAAGGGACGGCAAGGCAAGGGAAGGACAAGGCAAGGCACGGCAAGGGAAGGCAAGACTAAGGCAAGGATACGAAAGGCTAGGCAATGTACGGCAAGGCAAGGAAAGGGTAAAGGAAGGCAAGGCACGTCAAGGCAATGCAAAGCTGAGGAAAGGCAACGGAAGGCATTGCAAAGTGAAGGCAAGACATCCCAAGCAAGGCTAAAGCAAGGGGAGGCAAGGCAAGGCAAGGGTAACGGAAGGCACGGCAAGGCAAGACAACTGTAACGGAAGGCTCGGCAAGACAAGGGAAGGACAACGCAAGGCACGCCAAGGCAAGGCAAGGCTAAGGCAAGACAACGGAAGGCTAGGAAATAGACGGGAAGGCAAGGAAAGGGTAACGGAAGGCAAAGCACGGCAAGGCAAGACAATGGTAAAGGAAGGCAAGGCACGGCAAGGCAAGGCAAGGCAAAGGCAACACAACGCAACGCAAGGCAACGCAAAGTTAAGGCAAGGCAAGGCAAGGGTAACGGTAGGGAAGGCAAGGCAAGGAAAACAAGGCAAGGCAAGGGTAACGAAAGGCACAGCAAGGGAAGGGAAGGAGAAGGCAAGGCAAGGCAAGGCAAGGATAAGGCAAGGTAACGCAAAGCAAGGCAAGGTTAAGGGAAGGCAAGCCAACAAACTTAAGGCAAGGGGAGACAAGGCGCAGGCACGACAACGCAAGACTACGTAATGCACGGCAAGGCAAGGAAAGGGTAGCAGAAGGCAAGGCAATGCAAGGCAAAGCAAGGCAAGCAAAGGGTAACGGAAATCACAGCAAGGCATGGAAAGGGTAACGGAAGGCATGGCAAGGCAGGGCAAAGCAAGGCAAGGCAAGGGTAACTGAAGTCTTGGCAAGGAAAGGGAAGGACAAGGCAAGCCACGGCAAGGCAAAGCAAGTCTAAGGCAACGCAACGCAAAGCAACGCGAAGTTAAGGCAAGGCAAGGAAAGGGTAACGGAAGGCAAGGCAAGGCAAGGCAAGGGTAACGGAAGGCAAGGGACGGCAAGGAAAGGGAAGGATAAGGCAAGGCAATGCAAATTTAAGGCAAGGCAAGGAAAGGGAAACAAAAGGCAAGGCAATGCAAGGCAAAGCAAGGCAAGGAAAGGGTAATGGAAGGCAAGGCAAGGCAAGGCAAAGAAAGGCAAGGCAAGGCAAAGCAAGGCAAGGCAAGGGTAACGGAAGGGGCGGCAAGACAAGGCAAGGCAAGGCAAGGCTAAGGCAAGGCAACGCTAGGCTAAGCAATGAACGGCAAGGCAAGGGAAGTGTAACAGAAAGGAAGGCAAGGTAAGGCAAAGCAAGGCAAGTAAAGTGTAACGGAAGGAAATGCAAGGCAAGGCAAAGCAAGGCAAGGCAAGGCAAAGCAAGGCAAGGCAAGGGTAACGGAAGGGACGGCAAGGCAAGGCAAGGCAAGGCTAAGGCAAAGCAACGCAAGGCAAAGCAAAGTTAAGGCAAGGCAAGGAAAAGGTAACAGAAAGCAAGGCAATGCAAGGCCAAGCAAGACAAGGAAAGGGTAACAGAAGGAAAGGCAAGGCAAGGCAAAGCAAGGCAAGGCAAGGCAAAGTAAGGCAAAGCAAGGCAAGGCAAGGGTACCGGAAGGGACGGCAAGGCAAGGGAAGGACAAGGCAAGGCACGGCAAGGGAAGTCAAGGCTAAGGCAAGGATACGAAAGGCTAGGAAATGTACGGCAAGGCAAGGAAAGGATAAAGGAAGGCAAGGCACGTCAAGGCAATACAAAGCTGAGGAAAGGCAACGGAAGGCAATGCAAAGTGAAGGCAAGACATCCCAAGCAAGGCTAAAGCAAGGTGAGGCAATGCAAGGCAAGGGTAACTGAAGGCACGGCAAGGCAAGTCAAGGGTAACGGAATGCTCGGCAAGACAAGGGAAGGACAAGGCAAGGCACGCCAAGGCAAGGCAAGGCTAAGGCATGAAAACGGAAGGCTAGGAAATAGACGGGAAGGCAAGGAAAGGGTAACGGAAGGCAAAGCACGGCAAGGCAAGACAATGGTAACGGAAGGCAAGGCACGGCAAGGCAAGGGAAGGCAAAGGCATCGCAACGCAATGCAAGGCAACGCAAAGTTAAGGCAAGGCAAGGCAACGGTAACGGTAGGGAAGGCAAGGCAAGGAAAACAAGGCAAGGCAAGGGTAACGAAAGGCACAGCGAGGGAAGGGAAAGACAAGGCAAGGCAAGGATAAGGCAAGGCAACGCAAAGCAAGGCAAGTTTAAGGGAAGGCAAGCCAAGCAAGCTTAAGGGAAGGGGAGACAAGGCGCAGGCACGACAACGCAAGACTACGTAATGCACGGCAAGGCAAGGAAATGGTAACAGAAGGCAAGGCAATGCAAGGCAAAGCAAGGCAAGCAAAGGGTAACGGAAATCACAGCAAGGCATGGAAAGGGTAACGGAAGGCATGGCAAGGCAGGGCAAAGCAAGGCAAGGCAAGGGTAACTGAAGTCTTGGCAAGGAAAGGGAAGGACAAGGCAAGCCACGGCAAGGCAAGGCAAGGCTAAGGCAACGCAACGCAAAGCAACGCGAAGTTAAGGCAAGGCAAGAAAAGGGTTACGGAAGGCAAGGCACGGCAATGCAAGGAAAGGGTAACGGAAGGCAAGGGACGGCAAGGCAAGGGAAGGATAAGGCAAGGCAATGCAAATTTAAGGCAAGGCAAGGAAAGGGAAACAAAAGGCAAGGCAATGCAAGGCAAAGCAAGGCAAGGAAAGGGTAATGGAAGGCAAGGCAAGGCAAGGCAAAGCAAGGCAAGGCAAGGCAAAGCAAGGCAAGGCAAGGGTAACGGAAGGGGCGGCAAGACAAGGCAAGGCAAGGCAAGGCTAAGGCAAGGCAACGCAAGGCTAAGCAATGAACGACAAGGCAAGGGAAGGGTAACAGAAAGGAAGGCAAGGTAAGGCAAAGCAAGGCAAGTAAAGTGTAACGGAAGGAAATGCAAGGCAAGGCAACGCAAGGCAAGGCAAGGCAAAGCAAGGCAAGGAAAGGGTAACCGAAGCAAGGCAAAGCAAGGCAAAGCGAAGGCAAAGCAACGCAAGGCAAAGCAAAGTTAAGGCAAGGCAAGGAAAAGGTAACAGAAAGCAAGGCAATGCAAGGCCAAGCAAGACAAGGAAAGGGTAACGGAAGGAAAGGCAAGGCAAGGCAAAGCAAGGCAAGGCAAGGCAAAGTAAGGCAAAGCAAGGCAAGGCAAGGGTACCGGAAGGGACGGCAAGGCAAGGGAAGGACAAGGCAAGGCACGGCAAGGGAAGTCAAGGCTAAGGCAAGGATACGAAAGGCTAGGAAATGTACGGCAAGGCAAGGAAAGGGTAAGGCAAGGCAACGCCAGGTTAGGCAATGAACGGCAAGGCAAGGGAAGGGTAACGGAAGGCAAGGCAAGGCAAAGCAAGAAAAGGCAAGGGTAACAGACGGCAAGGCAAGGCAAGGCAAGCCAAGTAAGGCTAAGGCAAGGCAAGGAAAGGCTATAGCACGACAACGCAAGACTAGGCAATGCACCGCAAGGAAAGGAAAGGGTAACCGAAGCAAGGCAAAGCAAGGCAAGGAAAGGGTAACGGTAGGAAAGGCAAGGGAAGGCAAAGCAAGGCAAGGCAAGGGTAACGGAAGGGACGGCAAGGCAAGGGAAGTACAAGGCAAGGCACGGCAAATCAAGGAAAGGCTAAGGTAAGGCAACGTAAGGCAAAGCAAAGTTAAGGCAAGGCAAGGAAAGGGTAACAGAAAGGAAAGCAATGCAAGGCAAAGCAAGGTAAGGAAAGGGTAGCGGAAGGAAAGGCATGGCAAGGCATAGCAAGGCAAGGCAAGGCAAAGCAAGGCAAGGCAAGGCTAACGGAAGGGACGGCAAGGCAAGGGAAGTACAAGCCAAAGCACGGGAAGGCAAGGAAAGGCTAAGGTATGCCAAGGGTAACGGAAGGCATGGAAAGTCAAATCAATGGTAACGGAATGCAAGGCACAGCAAGGCAACGCACGCCGAAGGCAAGGCAACGCAAGGCAACGCAAAGTTCAGGCAAGGCAAGGAAAGGGTAACGGAAGGCAAGGGAAGACACGGAATAGCAAGGAAAGGCAAGGGTAACGGAAGGTATGGCAAGGCAAGGGAAAGACAAGGCAAGGCAAGGCAAGGATAAGGTAAATCATAGCAAAGCAAGGCAAGGTTAAGGCAAGGCAAGCCAAGCAAGGCTAAGCCAAGGGGAGACAAGGCTAAGGCACGACAAGGCAAGGCTAGGCAATGCACGGCAAGGCAAGGAAAGGGTAACAGAAGGCAAGGCAATGCAAGGCAAAGCACGGCAAGGGAAGGGTAACGGAAGGCACAGAAAGGCAAGGAAAGCGTAACGGAAGGCAAGGCAAGGCAAAGCAAGGCAAGGCAAGGGTAACTGAAGGCATGGCAAGGCAAGGGAAGGACAAGGCAAGGAACGGCAAGGCAAGGAAAGGCTTACAGAACGCAGCGCAACGCAAGGCAACGCGAAGTTAAGGCAAGGCAAGGAAAGGGTAACAGAAGGCAAGGCACGGAAAGGCAAGTAAAGGGTATCGGAAGGCAAGGCAAGGCAAGGCTAAGGCAAGGCAACGCAAGTCAACGCAAAGTTACGGCAAGGCAATGAAAGGGTAACAGAAAGCAAGGCAATGCAAGGCAAAGCAAGGCAAGGAAAGGGTAACGGATGGCAAGGCAAGGCAAGGCAAAGCAAGGCAAGGCACGTCAAAGCAAGGCAAAGCAAGGCAAGGAAAGGGTAACGGAAGGGACGACAAGGCATGGGAAGGACAAGGCAAGGCAGGCCAAGGCAAGGAAAGGCTAAGGCAAGGCAACGCAAGGCTAGGCAATGCACGGAAGGCAAGCGAAGTGTAACGGAAGGCACGGCAAGGCAAGGGACGGAAAAGGCAAGGCACGGCAAGGGAAGGCAAGGCTAAGGCAAGGCAACGCAAGGCTAGGCAAGGGTAACGGAAGGGACGGCAATGGAAGACAAGGGTAACAGAAGGCTCGGCAAGGCAAGGTAAGGACAAGGCAAGGCACGGCAAGGCAAGACAATGGTAAAGGCAGGAAGGGCACGGCAAGGCAAGGAAAGGCTATGGCAACGCAACGCAACGCAACGCAACGCGAAGTTAAGGCAAGGCAAGGAACAGGTAACGGAAGGCAAGGCACGGAAAGGCAAGGAAAGGGTAACGGAAGGCAAGGCAAGGCTAAGGCAAGGCAACGCAAGGCAAAGAAAAGTTAAGGCAAGGCAAGGAAAGGTTAATAGAAAGCAAGGCAATGGAAGGCCAAGCAAGGCAAGGAAAGGGTAACGGAAGGAAAGGCAAGGCAAGGCAAGGCAAAGAAAGGCAAAGGAAGGCAAGGTAAGGGTAATGGAAGGCACGGCATGACAAAGGAAGGACAAGGCAAGGCAATGCACGGGTAGGCAAGGCAAGGCTAAGGCAAGGCAACGCGAAGCAAGGCAAGTTGATGGACAGGCAAGCCAAGCAAGGCCAAGGTAAGGGGAGGCAAGGCTAGGCCACGAAAACGCAAGGCTAGGCAATGCACGGCAACCAAGGAAAGGGTAATGGAAAGCAAGGCAACGCAATGCAAAGCAAGGCACGGGAAGTGTAACGGAAGACACGGCAAGGCAAGGGAGGACAAGGCAAGGCACGGCAAGGAAGGCAAGGCTAAGACAAGACAACGCAAGGCTAGGCAATGCACGGCAAGGCAAGGAAATGGTAAAGGAAGGTAAGGCACGGCAAGGCAATGCAAAGATGAGGAAAGGCAACGCAAGGCAATACAAATTGAAGGCAAGACAACACAAGCAAGGCTAAGGCAACGGGAGGCAGCAAGGCAAGGGTAACAGACGGCACGGCAAGGCAAGACAAGGGTAACGGAAGGCTCGGCAATCCAAGGTAAGGACAAGGCCAGGCACTGCAAGGCAAGGCAAGTCTAAGGCATGACAACGCAAGGCTAGGCAATAGACGGCAAGGCAAGGAAAGGGTAACAGAAGGCAAGGCACGGCAAGGCAAGGCAAGGTTAAGGCAACGCAACACAAGGCTAGGCAATGCATGGCAAGGCAAGGAAAGGGTAACGGAATGCAAGGCACGGCAAGGCCAGGAAAGGGTAACGGAAGGCAAGGCAAGGAAAGGCAAGGCAAGGCAAGGCTAAAGCACTAGAATTCAAAGCTAGGCAATGGACGGATAAGGCAAGGAAAGTGTAACGGAAGGCAAGGCAAGGCAAAGCAAGGCAAGTCAAGGGTAAAGGAAGGCTAAGGCAAGGCAAGACAAGGTAATGTAAAGCTAAGGCAAGGCATTGCCTTGCAAGGCCAGGTTAAGGGAAGGCAAGACAAGCAAGGTTAAGGGAAGGAGAGACAAAGCTAATGCACAACAAAGAAAGGCTAGGCAATGCACGGTAAGGCAAGGAAAGGGTAACAGAAGGCCAGGCAATGCAAAGCAAAGCAAAGCAAGGCAAGGGTAATGGTAGGCACCGCAAGGGAAGAGAAGGGTAACTGAAGGCTCGGCAAGGCAAGGGAAGGACAAGGCAAGGCACGGCAAGGCAAGGCAAGTCTAAGGCATGAAAACACAACGATAGGCAATGCACGGCAGGGCAAGGACAGGGTAACGGAAGGCAAGGCAAGGCAAAGCAAGGCAAGGCAAGGGTAAAGGAAGGCACGGCAAGGCAAGACGAGGGTAACGGAAGGCACGGCAAGACAAGGGAAGGACATGGCAAGGCAAGGCAAGGTAAGGCAAGGCTAAGGCAAGGCAATGCCATGCAAGGCCAGGTTAAGGGAAGGCAAGACAAGCAAGGCTAAGGCAAGGGGAGTCAAGGCTAAGGCACGACAACGCAAGGCTAGGCAATGCACGGCAAGGCAAGGAAAGGGTAACGGAAGGGAAGGCAACGCAAGACAAGGAATGGGTAACGGAAGGCATGGCAAGGAAAGGGCAGGACAAGGCAAGGCACGGCAAGGCAAGGCAAGGCTAAGGCAACGCAACGCAACGCAAGGCAATGCGAAGTTAAGGCAATGAATGGAAAGGCTAACAGAAGGCAAGGAAAAGCAAGGCAAGGCAAGGCAAAGCAAGGCAAGGCAAGGGTAACGGAAGGGACGGCAAGGCAAGGGAAGGACAAGGGAAGGCAAGGCAAGGAAAGGCTACGGCAAGGCAATGCAAGGCTAGGCAATGCACGGCAAGGCAAGGGAAGGGTAACGGAAGGCAAGGCAAGGCAAAGCAAGTCAACGTTAATGGAAGGCACGGCAAGGCAGGAAAATGTTAACGGAAGGCACGGCAAGGGAAGGGAAGGACAAGACAAGGCACGGCAAGGCAAGGAAAGGCTAGGGCAAGGCAACGCAAGGCTAGCCAATGCACGGGAAGCCAAGGAATGGGCAACGGAAGGCGAGGCGAGGCGAAGCAAGGCTAGGGCACGGCAACGCAAGGCTAGGCAATGCACGGCAAGGAAATGAAAGGGTAACGGGAGGCAAGGCAAAACAAGGCAAGTCAAGGGTAACGGAAGGCACGGCAAGGCATGAAAATGTTAAGGACGGCACGGTAAGGGAAGGGAAGGACAAGGCAAGGTACGGCAAGGCAAGGAAACGCTAAGGCAAGGCAACGCAAGGCTAGGCAATGCACGGCAAGGCAAGGAAAGGGTAACGGAAGGCAAGGCAAGGCAAAGCAAGAAAAGGCAAGGGTAACAGAGGGCACGGCAAGGCAAGGCGAGCCAAGTAAGGCTAAGGTAAGGCAAGGAAAGGATATGGCACGACAACCCAAGTCTAGGCAATGCACCGCAAGGAAAGGAAAGGGTAACGGAAGGCAGGGCAAGGCAAGACAAATCAAGGCAAGGCAAGGGTAATGGAAGGCACGGCAAGACAAGGGAAGTACAAGGGAAGGCAAGGCACGGCAAGGCAAGGCAAGTCTAAGGCAAGGCAACGCAAGGCAAGGCATGGTTAAGGCCAGGCAAGCCAAGCAAGGCTATGTTACGTGGAGGCAAGGCTAAGCCACGAAAACGAAAGGCTAGGCCATGCACGGCAAGGCAAGGAAAGGGTAACGTAACGGAAGGCAAGGCAAGGCAAAGTAAGGCAAGGGAAGTGTAACGGAAGGCACGGCAAGGCAAAGGAAAGACAAGGGAAGGCCCGGCACGGCAAGGCAAAGATAAGGCAAGGCAACTCAAGGCAAGGCAAGGAAAGGGTAACGGAAGGCAAGTCACGGCAAGTCAAAGAAAGGCTAAGGCAAGGCAACGCAAGGCTAGGCATTGCACGGCAAGACAAGGAAAGGGTAACGGAAGGCAAGGCACGGGAAGGCAAGGCAAGGCTAAGGCAAGGCAACGCAAGGCAAAGCAAAGTTAAGGCAAGGCAAGGAAGGGTTAATAGAAAGCAAGGCAATGGAAGGCCAAGCAAGGCAAGGAAAGGGTAACGGAAGGAAAGGCAAGGCAAGGCAAGGCAAGGCAAAGCAAGGAAAGGCAAGGGTAACGGAAGGGACGGCAAGGCAAGGGAAGGACAAGGCAAGGCACGGCAAGGCAAGGAAAGGCTAAGGTAAGGCAACGCCATGCTAGGCAATGCACGGCAAGGCAAGGGAAGGGTAACGGTAGGCAAGGCAAGGCAAGGCAAGGCAAGGCAAAGAAAGGCAAAGGAAGGCAAGGTAAGGGTAATGGAAGGCACGGCATGACAAAGGAAGGACAAGGCAAGGCAAGGCACGGGAAGGCAAGGCAAGGCTAAGGCAAGGCAACGCAAAGCAAGGCAAGTTGAAGGACAGCCAAGCCAAGCAAGGGCAAGGTAAGGGGAGGCAAGGCTAGGCCACGAAAACGCAAGGCTAGGCAATGCACGGCAACCAAGGAAAGGGTAATGGAAGGCAAGGCAACGCAATGCAAAGCAAGGCACGGGAAGTGTAACGGAAGGCACGGCAAGGCAATGGAAGGACAAGGCAAGGCACGGCAAGGAAGGCAAGGCTAAGACAAGACAACGCAAGGCTAGGCAATGCACGGCAAGGCAAGGAAATGGTAAAGGAAGGTAAGGCACGGCAAGGCAGTGCAAAGATGAGGAAAGGCAACGCAAGGCAATACAAATTGAAGGCAAGACAACACAAGCAAGGCTAAGGCAACGGGAGGCAGCAAGGCAAGGGTAACCGACGGCACGGCAAGGCAAGACAAGGGTAACTGAAGGCTCGGCAATCCAAGGTAAGGACAAGGCCAGGCACTGCAAGGCAAGGCAAATCTAAGGCATGACAACGCAAGGCTAGGCAATAGACGGCAAGGCAAGGAAAGGGTAACGGAAGGCAAGGCACGGCAAGGCTAGGGCACGGCAAAGCAAGGCTAGGCAATGCACGGCAAGGAAAGGAAAGGGAACCGGGAGCAAGGCAAAGCAAGGCAAGTCAAGGGTAACGGAAGGCACGGCAATGCAAGAAAATGTTAACGGAAGGCACGGCAAGGGAAGGGAAGGACAAGGCAAGGCACGGCCCGGCAAGGCAAGGCTAATGCAAGGCAAGACAAGGCAAGGCAAGGCAAGGCAATGCATGGCAAGGCAAGGTAAGGGTAAGGGAAAGCACGGCAAGGCAAGGGAAGGACAAGGCAAGGCACGGCAAGGCAAGGATAACGGAAGGCACGGCAAGGCAAGACAAAGGTAACGGACGGCAAGGCACGGAAAGGCGAGGCAAGGCTAAGGCACGACAACGAAAGGCTAGGCAATGCACGGCAAGGCAAGGAAAGGGTAACGGAAGGCAAGGCAAGGCAAGGCTAAGGCACGACAACGCAAGGCTAGGCAATGCACGGCAAGGCAAGGAAAGGGTAACGGAAGGCAATTCAAGGCAAGGCAAAGCAAGGCAAGACAATGGTAACGGAAGGCAAGGCACGGCAAGGCAAGGCTAAGGCAACGCAACGCAACGCAAGGCAACGCAAAGTTAAGGCAAGGCAAGGCAAGGGTAACCGACGGAACGCACGGCAATGCAAGGGAAAGCTAAGGCAAGGCAACGCAAGGCACCGCAAAGTTAAGACAAGGCAAGGAAAGGGAAACAGAAGGCAAGGCAATGCAAGGCAAAGCAAGGCAAGGAAAGGGTAACGGAAATCAAGGCAAGGCTAGGCAAGGCAAAGAAAGGCAAAGGAAGGGAAGGCAAGGGTAACGGAAGGGACGTCAAGGCAAGGGAAGGACAAGGTAAGGCACGGCAACGAAAGGCAAGGCTAAGGCAAGGAAACGAAAGGCTAGGCAATGTACGGCAAGGCAAGGAAAGGGTAAAGGAAGTCAAGGAACGTCAAGGCAATGCAAAGCTGAGGAAAGGCAACGCAAGGCAATGCAACGTGAAGGCAAGGCACGGCAAGGCAAGGCAAGGCTAAGGCAAAACAACGCAACGCAAGGCAATGCGAAGTTAAGGCAATGAAAGGGAAGGGTAACAGAAGGCAAGGCAATGCACGGCAAAGCAAGGCATGGAATGGTTAATGGAAGGCAACGCAAGGCAAGGAAAAGCTAGGCAAGGCAAGGCAAGGCAAAGCAAGGCAAGGCAAGGGTAACAGAAGGGACGGCAAGGCAAGGGAAGGACAAGGCAAGGCAAGGCAAGGAAAGGTTAAGGCAAGGCAACGCAAGGCTAAGCAATGAACGGCAAGGAAATGGAAGGGTAACGGAACGGAAGGCAAGGCAAGGCAAAGGAAGGCAAGTAACGTGTAACGGAAGAAAAGGCAAGGCAAGGCAAAGCAAGGCAAGGCAAGGGTAACGGAAGGGACGGCAAGTCAAGGGAAGGACAAGGCAAGGCACGCCAAGGCAAGGAAAGGTTAAGGTAAGGCAACGCAAGGCTACGCAATGCACGGCAAGGCAAGGGAAGGGTAACGGAAGGCAAGGCAAGGCAAACCAAGAAAAGGCAAGGGTAACAGACGGCACGGCAAGGCAAGGCAAGCCAAGTAAAGCTAAGGCAAGGCTAGGAAAGTTTATGGCACGACAACCCAAGGCTAGGCAAGGTACCGCAAGGAAAGGAAAGGGTAACCGAAGGCAAGGCAAAGCAAAGCAAGTCAAGGGTAACGGAAGGCACGGCAAGGCAAGAAAATGTTAACGGAAGGCACGGCAAGGCAACGCAAGGCTAGGCAATGCACGGCAAGGCAAGGAAAGGGTAAAGGAATGTAAGGCACGGCAAGGCAATGCAAAGATGAGGAAAGGCAACGCAAGGCAGTACAAAGTGAATGCAAGACAACACAAGCAAGGCTAAGGCAACGGGAGGCAGCAAGGCAAGGGTAACGGACGGCACGGCAAGGCAAGACAAGGGTAACGGAACGCTCGGCAAACCAAGGAAGGACAAGGCCAGGCACTGAAAGGCAAGGCAAGTCTAAGCCATGACAACGCAAGGCTAGACAATAGACGGCAAGGCAAGAAAGGGTAACGGAAGGCAAGGCAGGGCAAGGCAAGTCAAGGTTAAGGCAAGGCAACACAAGGCTCGGCAATGCACGGCAAGGCAAGGAAAGGGTAACGGAATGCAAGGCACGGCAAGGCCAGGAAAGGGTAACGGAAGGCAAGGCAAGGAAAGGCAAGGCAAGGCAAGGCTAAAGCACTAGAATTCAAGGCTAGGCAATGCACGGATAAGGCAAGGAAAGTGTAACGGAAGGCAAGGCAAGGCAAAGCAAGGCAAGTCAAGGGTAAAGGAAGGCACGGCAAGGCAAGACAAGGTAATGTAAAGCTAAGGCAGGGCATTGCCTTGCAAGGCCAGGATAAGGGAAGGCAAGACAAGCAAGGTTAAGGGAAGGTGAGACAAAGCTAATGCACAACAAAGCAAGGCTAGGCAATGCACGGCAAGGCAAGGAAAGGGTAACAGAAGGCAACGCAATGCAAGGCAAAGCAAAGCAAAGCAAGGATAACGGAAGGCACGGCAAGGGAGGACAAGGGTAACATAACGGTCGGCAAGGCAAGGGAAGGACAAGGCAAGGCAAGGTAAAGCAAGGCAAGGCAAGGGAAACGGAAGGGACGGAAAGACAAGGCAAGGCAAGGCAAGGCTAAGGCAAGGCATCGCAAGGCTAAGCAATGAACGGCAAGGCAAGGGAAGGGTAACAGAAAGGAAGGCAAGGCAAGGCAAAGCAAGGCAAGTAAAGTGTAACGGAAGGAAAAGCAAGGCAAGGCAAAGCAAGGCAAGGCAAGGCAAAGCAAGGCAAGGCAAGGGTAACGGAAGGGACGGCAAGGCAAGGGAAGGACAAGGCAATGCAAGGCAAGGAAAGGCTAAGGTAAGGCAACGCAAGGCTAGGCGATGCACGGCAAGGCAAGTGAATGGTAACGGAAGGGAAGGCAAGGCAAGGCAAGGCTAAGGCAAGGCAACGCAAGGCAAAGCAAAGTTAAGGCAAGGCAAGGAAAAGGTAACAGAAAGCAAGGCAATGCAAGGCAAAGCAAGGCAAGGCAAAGCAAGGCAAAGCAAAGCAAGGCAAGGGTAATGGAAGGGACGGCAAGGTAAGGGAAGGAAAACGCAAGGCACGGCAAGGCAAGGAAAGGCTAAGGTAAGGCAACGCAAGGCTAGGCAATGCAGGGCAAGGCAAGGGAAGGGTAACGGAAGGGAAGGCAAGGCAAAGCAAGGAAACGCAAGGGTAACAGAGGGCACGGCAAGGCAAGGGAAGCCAAGTAAGGCTAAGTCAAGGAAAGGAAAGGCTATGGCAGAACAACGCAAGGCTAGGCAATGCACCGCAAGGAAAGGAAAGGGTAACCGAAGGCAAGGCAAGGCAAGGCAAATCAAGGGTAACGGAATGCACGGCAAAGCAAGAAAATGTTAACGGAAACCACGGCAAGGGGACGGAAGGACAATGCAAGGAACGACAAGGCAAGGCAAGGCTAATGCAAGGCAAGGCAAGGCCAGGCAATGCATGGCATGGCAAGGTAAGGGTAAGGGAAAGCACGGCAAGGCAAGGGAAGGACAAGGTAAGGCACGGCAAGGCAAGGGTAACGGAAGGCATAGCAAGGCAAGACGAGGGTAACGGAAGGTAAGGCACGGCAAGGCAAGGCAAGGGTAACAGAATGCTCGGCAAGGAAAGGTAAGGACAAGGCAAGGCACGGCAAGGCAAGGAAAGGCTAAGGTAAGGCAACGCAAGGCTAGGCAATGCACGGCAAGGAAAGGAAAGGGTAACGGGAGGCAAGGCAAATCAAGGCAAATCAAGGGTAACGGAAGGCAAGGCAAAGCAAGAAAATGTTAACGGAAGGCACGGCAAGGGAAGGGAAGGACAATCCAAGGCGCGGCAAGGCAAGGTAATGCTAATGCAAGGCAAGGCAAGGCCAGGCAATGCATGGCATGGCAAGGTAAGGGTAAGGGAAAGCACGGCAAGGCAAGGGAAGGACAAGGCAAGGCACGGCAAGGCAAGGGTAACGGAAGGCATGGCAAGGCAAAACAAGGATAACGGAATGCAAGGCACGGCAAGGGAAGGCAAGGGTAACAGAAGGCTCGGCAAGGCAAGGTAAGGACAAGGCAAGGCACGGCAAGGCAAGACAATGGTAACGGAATACAAGGCACGGCAAGGCAAGGAAAGGCTAAGGCAACGATACGAAGCGCAAGGCAACGCGAAGTTAAGGCTAGGCAAGGAACGGGTAACGGAAGGCAAAGCACGGAGAGGCACGGAAAGGGTAACGGAAGGCAAGGCACGGCAAGGCAAGGGAAGGACAAGACAAGGCAAAGCTATGCAATGAACGACAAGGCAAGGGAAGGGTAACAGAAAGCAAGGCAATGCAAGGCAAGGCAAGGCAAGTAAAGTGTAACGGAAGGAAATGCAAGGCAAGGCAAGGCAAGGCAAAGCAAGGCAAGGCAAGGGTAACGGAAGGGACGGCAAGGCAAGGGAAGGACAAGGCAAGGCAAGGCAAGGCAAGGAAAGGCTAAGGTAAGGCAACGCAAGGCTAGGCGATGCACTGCAAGGCAAGGGAATGGTAACGGAAGGCAAGGCAAGGCAAGGCTAAGCAAGACAAGGAAAGGGTAACGGAAGCAAAGGCAAGGCAAGTCAAAGCAAGGCAAGGCAAGGCAAAGCAAGGCAAAGCAAGGCAAGGCAAGGGTACCGGAAGGGACGGCAAGGCAAGGGAAGGACAAGGCAAGGCACGGCAAGGGAAGGCAAGACTAAGGCAAGGATACGAAAGGCTAGGCAATGTACGGCAAGGCAAGGAAAGGGTAAAGGAAGGCAAGGCACGTCAAGGCAATGCAAAGCTGAGGAAAGGCAACGGAAGGCAATGCAAAGTGAAGGCAAGACATCCCAAGCAAGGCTAAAGCAAGGGGAGGCAAAGCAAGGCAAGGGTAACGGAAGGCACGCCAAGGCAAGACAACGGTAACGGAAGGCTCGGCAAGACAAGGGAAGGACAACGCAAGGCACGCCAAGGCAAGGCAAGGCTAAGGCAAGACAACGGAAGGCTAGGAAATAGACGGGAAGGCAAGGAAAGGGTAACGGAAGGCAAAGCACGGCAAGGCAAGACAATGGTAACGGAAGGCAAGGCACGGCAAGGCAAGGCAAGGCAAAGGCAACACAACGCAACGCAAGGCAACGCAAAGCTAAGGCAAGGCAAGGCAAGGGTAACGGTAGGGAAGGCAAGGCAAGGAAAACAAGGCAAGGCAAGGGTAACGAAAGGCACAGCAAGGGAAGGGAAGGAGAAGGCAAGGCAAGGCAAGGCAAGGATAAGGCAAGGTAACGCAAAGCAAGGCAAGGTTAAGGGAAGGCAAGCCAAGCAAACTTAAGGCAAGGGGAGACAAGGCGCAGGCACGACAACGCAAGACTACGTAATGCACGGCAAGGCAAGGAAAGGGTAGCAGAAGGCAAGGCAATATAAGGCAAAGCAAGGCAAGCAAAGGGTAACGGAAATCACAGCAAGGCATGGAAAGGGTAACGGAAGGCATGGCAAGGCAGGGCAAAGCAAGGCAAGGCAAGGGTAACTGAAGTATTGGCAAGGAAAGGGAAGGACAAGGCAAGCCACGGCAAGGCAAGGCAAGGCTAAGGCAACGCAACGCAAAGCAACGCGAAGGTAAGGCAAGGCAAGGAAAGGGTAACGGAAGGCAAGGCACGGCAATGCAAGGAAAGGGTAACGGAAGGCAAGGGACGGCAAGGAAAGGGAAGGATAAGGCAAGGCAATGCAAATTTAAGACAAGGCAAGGAAAGGGAAACAAAAGGCAAGGCAATGCAAGGCAAAGCAAGGCAAGGAAAGGGTAATGGAAGGCAAGGCAAGGCAAGGCAAAGAAAGGCAAGGCAAGGCAAAGCAAGGCAAGGCAAGGGTAACGGAAGGGGCGGCAAGACAAGGCAAGGCAAGGCAAGGCTAAGGCAAGGCAACGCTAGGCTAAGCAATGAACGGCAAGGCAAGGGAAGTGTAACAGAAAGGAAGGCAAGGTAAGGCAAAGCAAGGCAAGTAAAGTGTAACGGAAGGAAATGCAAGGCAAGGCAAAGCAAGGCAAGGCAAGGCAAAGCAAGGCAAGGCAAGGGTAACGGAAGGGACGGCAAGGCAAGGCAAGGCAAGGCTAAGGCAAAGCAACGCAAGGCAAAGCAAAGTTAAGGCAAGGCAAGGAAAAGGTAACAGAAAGCAAGGCAATGCAAGGCCAAGCAAGACAAGGAAAGGGTAACAGAAGGAAAGGCAAGGCAAGGCAAAGCAAGGCAAGGCAAGGCAAAGTAAGGCAAAGCAAGGCAAGGCAAGGGTACCGGAAGGGACGGCAAGGCAAGGGAAGGACAAGGCAAGGCACGGCAAGGGAAGTCAAGGCTAAGGCAAGGATACGAAAGGCTAGGAAATGTACGGCAAGGCAAGGAAAGGATAAAGGAAGGCAAGGCACGTCAAGGCAATACAAAGCTGAGGAAAGGCAACGGAAGGCAATGCAAAGTGAAGGCAAGACATCCCAAGCAAGGCTAAAGCAAGGTGAGGCAAGGCAAGGCAAGGGTAACTGAAGGCACGGCAAGGCAAGTCAAGGGTAACGGAATGCTCGGCAAGACAAGGGAAGGACAAGGCAAGGCACGCCAAGGCAAGGCAAGGCTAAGGCATGAAAACGGAAGGCTAGGAAATAGACGGGAAGGCAAGGAAAGGGTAACGGAAGGCAAAGCACGGCAAGGCAAGACAATGGTAACGGAAGGCAAGGCACGGCAAGGCAAGGGAAGGCAAAGGCAACGCAACGCAATGCATGGCAACGCAAAGTTAAGGCAAGGCAAGGCAACGGTAACGGTAGGGAAGGCAAGGCAAGGAAAACAAGGCAAGGCAAGGGTAACGAAAGGCACAGCGAGGGAAGGGAAAGACAAGGCAAGGCAAGGAAAAGGCAAGGCAACGCAAAGCAAGGCAAGATTAAGGGAAGGCAAGCCAAGCAAGCTTAAGGGAAGGGGAGACAAGGCGCAGGCACGACAACGCAAGACTACGTAATGCACGGCAAGGCAAGGAAATGGTAACAGAAGGCAAGGCAATGCAAGGCAAAGCAAGGCAAGCAAAGGGTAACGGAAATCACAGCAAGGCATGGAAAGGGTAACGGAAGGCATGGCAAGGCAGGGCAAAGCAAGGCAAGGCAAGGGTAACTGAAGTCTTGGCAAGGAAAGGGAAGGACAAGGCAAGCCACGGCAAGGCAAGGCAAGGCTAAGGCAACGCAACGCAAAGCAACGCGAAGTTAAGGCAAGGCAAGAAAAGGGTTACGGAAGGCAAGGCACGGCAATGCAAGGAAAGGGTAACGGAAGGCAAGGGACGGCAAGGCAAGGGAAGGATAAGGCAAGGCAATGCAAATTTAAGGCAAGGCAAGGAAAGGGAAACAAAAGGCAAGGCAATGCAAGGCAAAGCAAGGCAAGGAAAGGGTAATGGAAGGCAAGGCAAGGCAAGGCAAAGCAAGGCAAGGCAAGGCAAAGCAAGGCAAGGCAAGGGTAACGGAAGGGGCGGCAAGACAAGGCAAGGCAAGGCAAGGCTAAGGCAAGGCAACGCAAGGCTAAGCAATGAACGACAAGGCAAGGGAAGGGTAACAGAAAGGAAGGCAAGGTAAGGCAAAGCAAGGCAAGTAAAGTGTAACGGAAGGAAATGCAAGGCAAGGCAAAGCAAGGCAAGGCAAGGCAAAGCAAGGCAAGGCAAGGGTAACGGAAGGGACGGCAAGGCAAGGCAAGGCAAGGCTAAGGCAAAGCAACGCAAGGCAAAGCAAAGTTAAGGCAAGGCAAGGAAAAGGTAACAGAAAGCAAGGCAATGCAAGGCCAAGCAAGACAAGGAAAGGGTAACGGAAGGAAAGGCAAGGCAAGGCAAAGCAAGGCAAGGCAAGGCAAAGTAAGGCAAAGCAAGGCAAGGCAAGGGTACCGGAAGGGACGGCAAGGCAAGGGAAGGACAAGGCAAGGCACGGCAAGGGAAGTCAAGGCTAAGGCAAGGATACGAAAGGCTAGGAAATGTACGGCAAGGCAAGGAAAGGGTAAGGCAAGGCAACGCCAGGTTAGGCTATGAACGGCAAGGCAAGGGAAGGGTAACGGAAGGCAAGGCAAGGCAAAGCACGAAAAGGCAAGGGTAACAGACGGCACGGCAAGGCAAGGCAAGCCAAGTAAGGCTAAGGCAAGGCAAGGAAAGGCTATAGCACGACAACGCAAGACTAGGCAATGCACCGCAAGGAAAGGAAAGGGTAACCGAAGCAAGGCAAAGCAAGGCAAGGAAAGGGTAACGGTAGGAAAGGCAAGGGAAGGCAAGGCAAGGCAAGGCAAGGGTAACGGAAGGGACGGCAAGGCAAGGGAAGTACAAGGCAAGGCACGGCAAATCAAGGAAAGGCTAAGGTAAGGCAACGTAAGGCAAAGCAAAGTTAAGGCAAGGCAAGGAAAGGGTAACAGAAAGGAAAGCAATGCAAGGCAAAGCAAGGTAAGGAAAGGGTAGCGGAAGGAAAGGCATGGCAAGGCAAAGCAAGACAAGGCAAGGCAAAGCAAGGCAAGGCAAGGCTAACGGAAGGGACGGCAAGGCAAGGGAAGTACAAGGCAAGGCACGGGAAGGCAAGGAAAGGCTAAGGTAAGCCAAGGGTAACGGAAGGCATGGAAAGTCAAATCAATGGTAACGGAATGCAAGGCACAGCAAGGCAACGCATGCCGAAGGCAAGGCAACGCAAGGCAACGCAAAGTTCAGGCAAGGCAAGGAAAGGGTAACGGAAGGCAAGGCAAGACACGGAATAGCAAGGAAAGGCAAGGGTAACGGAAGGTATGGCAAGGCAAGGGAAAGACAAGGCAAGGCAAGGCAAGGATAAGGCAAATCATAGCAAAGCAAGGCAAGGTTAAGGCAAGGCAAGCCAAGCAAGGCTAAGCCAAGGGGAGACAAGGCTAAGGCACGACAAGGCAAGGCTAGGCAATGCACGGCAAGGCAAGGAAAGGGTAACAGAAGGCAAGGCAATGCAAGGCAAAGCACGGCAAGGGAAGGGTAACGGAAGGCACAGCAAGGCAAGGAAAGCGTAACGGAAGGCAAGGCAAGGCAAGGCAAAGCAAGGCAAGGCAAGGGTAACTGAAGGCATGGCAAGGCAAGGGAAGGACAAGGCAAGGAACGGCAAGGCAAGGAAAGGCTTACAGAACGCAGCGCAACGCAAGGCAACGCGAAGTTAAGGCAAGGCAAGGAAAGGGTAACAGAAGGCAAGGCACGGAAAGGCCAGGAAAAGGTATCGGAAGGCAAGGCAAGGCAAGGCTAAGGGAAGGCAACGCAAGTCAACGCAAAATTACGGCAAGGCAAGGAAAGGGTAACAGAAAGCAAGGCAATGCAAGGCAAAGCAAGGCAAGGAAAGGGTAACGGATGGCAAGGCAAGGCAAGGCAAAGCAAGGCAAGGCACGTCAAAGCAAGGCAAAGCAAGGCAAGGAAAGGGTAACGGAAGGGACGACAAGGCATGGGAAGGACAAGGCAAGGCAGGCCAAGGCAAGGAAAGGCTAAGGCAAGGCAACGCAAGGCTAGGCAATGCACGGAAGGCAAGCGAAGTGTAACGGAAGGCACGGCAAGGCAAGGGAAGGCAAGGCTAAGGCAAGGCAACGCAAGGCTAGGCAAGGGTAACGGAAGGGACGGCAAGGGAAGACAAGGGTAACAGAAGGCTCGGCAAGGCAAGGTAAGGACAAGGCAAGGCACGGCAAGGCAAGACAATGGTAAAGGCAGGAAGGGCACGGCAAGGCAAGGAAAGGCTATGGCAACGCAACGCAACGCAAGGCAACGCGAAGTTAAGGCAAGGCAAGGAACAGGTAACGGAAGGCAAGGCACGGAAAGGCAAGGAAAGGGTAACGGAAGGCAAGGCAAGGCTAAGGCAAGGCAACGCAAGGCAAAGCAAAGTTAAGGCAAGGCAAGGAAAGGTTAATAGAAAGCAAGGCAATGGAAGGCCAAGCAAGGCAAGGAAAGGGTAACGGAAGGAAAGGCAAGGCAAGGCAAGGCAAGGCAAAGAAAGGCAAAGGAAGGCAAGGTAAGGGTAATGGAAGGCACGGCATGACAAAGGAAGGACAAGGCAAGGCAATGCACGGGTAGGCAAGGCAAGGCTAAGGCAAGGCAACGCGAAGCAAGGCAAGTTGAAGGACAGGCAAGCCAAGCAAGGCCAAGGTAAGGGGAGGCAAGGCTAGGCCACGAAAACGCAAGGCTAGGCAATGCACGGCAACCAAGGAAAGGGTAATGGAAGGCAAGGCAACGCAATGCAAAGCAAGGCACGGGAAGTGTAACGGAAGGCACGGCAAGGCAATGGAAGGACAAGGCAAGGCACGGCAAGGAAGGCAAGGCTAAGACAAGACAACGCAAGGCTAGGCAATGCACGGCAAGGCAAGGAAATGGTAAAGGAAGGTAAGGCACGGCAAGGCAATGCAAAGATGAGGAAAGGCAACGCAAGGCAATACAAATTGAAGGCAAGACAACACAAGCAAGGCTAAGGCAACGGGAGGCAGCAAGGCAAGGGTAACCGACGGCACGGCAAGGCAAGACAAGGGTAACGGAAGGCTCGGCAATCCAAGGTATGGACAAGGCCAGGCACTGCAAGGCAAGGCAAGTCTAAGGCATGACAACGCAAGGCTAGGCAATAGACGGCAAGGCAAGGAAAGGGTAACGGAAGGCAAGGCACGGCAAGGCAAGGCAAGGTTAAGGCAACGCAACACAAGGCCAGGCAATGCATGGTAAGGCAAGGAAAGGGTAACGGAATGCAAGGCACGGCAAGGCCAGGAAAGGGTAACGGAAGGCAAGGCAAGGAAAGGCAAGGCAAGGCAAGGCTAAAGCACTAGAATTCAAAGCTAGGCAATGCACGGATAAGGCAAGGAAAGTGTAACGGAAGGCAAGGCAAGGCAAATCAAGGCAAGTCAAGGGTAAAGGAAAGCTAAGGCAAGGCAAGACAAGGTAATGTAAAGCTAAGGCAAGGCATTGCCTTGCAAGGCCAGGTTAAGGGAAGGCAAGACAAGCAAGGTTAAAGGAAGGAGAGACAAAGCTAATGCACAACAAAGCAAGGCTAGGCAATGCACGGTAAGGCAAGGAAAGGGTAACAGAAGGCCAGGCAATGCAAAGCAAAGCAAAGCAAGGCAAGGGTAATGGTAGGCACGGCAAGGGAAGAGAAGGGTAACTGAAGGCTCGGCAAGGCAAGGGAAGGCAAGGCAAGGCACGGCAAGGCAAGGCAAGTCTAAGGCATGAAAACGCAACGTTAGGCAATGCACGGCAGGGCAAGGAAAGGGTAACGGAAGGGAAGGCAACGCAAGACAAGGAATGGGTAACGGAAGGCATGGCAAGGAAAGGGCAGGACAAGGCAAGGCACGGCAAGGCAAGGCAAGGCTAAGGCAACGCAACGCAACGCAAGGCAATGCGAAGTTAAGGCAATGAATGGAAAGCCTAACAGAAGGCAAGGCAAAGCAAGGCAAGGCAAGGCAAAGCAAGGCAAGGCAAGGGTAACGGAAGGGACGGCAAGGCAAGGGAAGGACAAGGGAAGGCAAGGCAAGGAAAGGCTACGGCAAGGCAACGCAAGGCTAGGCAATGCACGGCAAGGCAAGGGAAGGGTAACGGAAGGCAAGGCTAGGCAAAGCAAGTCAAGGTTAATGGAAGGCACGGCAAGGCAGGAAAATGTTAACGGAAGGCACGGCAAGGGAAGGGAAGGACAAGACAAGGCACGGCAAGGCAAGGAAAGGCTAGGGCAAGGCAACGCAAGGCTAGCCAATGCACGGGAAGGCAAGGAATGGGCAACGGAAGGCGAGGCGAGGCAAGGCTAGGGCACGGCAACGCAAGGCTAGGCAATGCACGGCAAGAAATGAAAGGGTAACGGGAGGCAAGGCAAAACAAGGCAAGTCAAGGGTAACGGAAGGCACGGCAAGGCATGAAAATGTTAAGGAAGGCACGGCAAGGGAAGGGAAGGACAAGGCAAGGTACGGCAAGGCAAGGAAACGCTAAGGCAAGGCAACGCAAGGCTAGGCAATGCACGGCAAGGCAAGGGAAGGGTAACGGAAGGCAAGGCAAGGCAAAGCAAGAAAAGGCAAGGGTAACAGAGGGCACGGCAAGGCAAGGCGAGCCAAGTAAGGCTAAGGTAAGGCAAGGAAAGGCTATGGCACGACAACCCAAGTCTAGGCAATGCACCGCAAGGAAAGGAAAGGGTAACGGAAGGCAGGGCAAGGCAAGACAAATCAAGGCAAGGCAAGGGTAATGGAAGGCACGGCAAGACAAGGGAAGTACAAGGGAAGGCAAGGCACGGCAAGGCAAGGCAAGTCTAAGGCAAGGCAACGCAAGGCAAAGCATGGTTAAGGGAAGGCAAGCCAAGCAAGGCTATGTTACGTGGAGGCAAGGCTAAGCCACGAAAACGAAAGGCTAGGCCATGCACGGCAAGGCAAGGAAAGGGTAACGTAAGGGAAGGCAAGGCAAGGCAAAGCAAGGCAAGGGAAGTGTAACGGAAGGCACGGCAAGGCAAAGGAAAGACAAGGGAAGGCCCGGCACGGCAAGGCAACGATAAGGCAAGGCAACTCAAGGCAAGGCAAGGAAAGGGTAACGGAAGGCAAGGCACGGCAAGTCAAAGAAAGGCTAAGGCAAGGCAACGCAAGGCTAGGCATTGCACGGCAAGACAAGGAAAGGGTAACGGAAGGCAAGGCACGGGAAGGCAAGGCACGGCTAAGGCAAGGCAACGCAAGGCAAAGCAAAGTTAAGGCAAGGCAAGGAAAGGTTAATAGAAAGCAAGGCAATGGAAGGCCAAGCAAGGCAAGGAAAGGGTAACGGAAGGAAAGGCAAGGCAAGGCAAGGCAAGGCAAAGCAAGGAAAGGCAAGGGTAACGGAAGGGACGGCAAGGCAAGGGAAGGACAAGGCAAGGCACGGCAAGGCAAGGAAAGGCTAAGGTAAGGCAACGCCATGCTAGGCAATGCACGGCAAGGCAACGGAAGGGTAACGGTAGGCAAGGCAAGGCAAGGCAAGGCAAAGAAAGGCAAACGAAGTCAAGGTAAGGGTAATGGAAGGCACGGCATGACAAAGGAAGGACAAGGCAAGGCAAGGCACGGGAAGGCAAGGCAAGGCTAAGGCAAGGCAACGCAAAGCAAGGCAAGTTGAAGGACAGGCAAGCCAAGCAAGGCCAAGGTAAGGGGAGGCAAGGCTAGGCCACGAAAACGCAAGGCTAGGCAATGCACGGCAACCAAGGAAAGGGTAATGGAAGGCAAGGCAACGCAATGCAAAGCAAGGCACGGGAAGTGTAACGGAAGGCACGGCAAGGCAATGGAAGCACAAGGCAAGGCACGGGAAGGAAGGCAAGGCTAAGACAAGACAACGCAAGGCTAGGCAATGCACGGCAAGGCAAGGAAATGGTAAAGAAAGGTAAGGCACGGCAAGGCAATGCAAAGATGAGGAAAGGCAACGCAAGGCAATACAAATTGAAGGCAAGACAACACAAGCAAGGCTAAGGCAACGGGAGGCAGCAAGGCAAGGGTAACCGACGGCACGGCAAGGCAAGACAAGGGTAACGGAAGGCTCGGCAATAGAAGGTAAGGACAAGGCCAAGCACTGCAAGGCAAGGCAAGTCTAAGGCATGACAACGCAAGGCTAGGCAATAGACGGCAATGCAAGGAAAGGGTAACGGAAGGCAAGGCACGGCAAGGCAAGGCAAGGTTATGGCAACGCAACACAAGGCTAGGCAATGCATGGCAAGGCAAGGAAAGGGTAACGGAATGCAAGGCACGGCAAGGCCAGGAAAGGGTAACGGAAGGCAAGGCAAGGAAAGGCAAGGCAAGGCAAGGCTAAAGCACTAGAATTCAAGGCTAGGCAATGCACGGATAAGGCAAGGAAAGTGTAACGGAAGGCAAGGCAAGGCAAAGCAAGGCAAGTCAAGGGTAAAGGAAGGCACGGCAAGGCAAGACAAGGTAATGTAAAGCTAAGGCAAAGCATTGCCTTGCAAGGCCAGGTTAAGGGAAGGCAAGACAAGCAAGGTTAAGGAAGGAGAGACAAAGCTAATGCACAACAATGCAAGGCTAGGCAATGCACGGCAAGGCAAGGAAACGGTAACAGAAGGCAACGCAATGCAAGGCAAAGCAAAGTAAAGCAAGGGTAACGGAAGGCACGGCAAGGGAGGACAAGGGTAACAGAAGGGTCGGCAAGGCAAGGGAAGGACAAGGCAAGGCACGGCAAGGCAAGGCAAGTCTAAGGCATGACAGCGCAAGGCTAGGCAATGCACGGCAAGGCAAGGAAAGGGTAACGGAATGCAAGGCACGGCAAGGCCAGGAATGGGTAACGGAACCAAGGCAAGGCAAGGCAAAGCAAGGCAAGGCAAGGGTAAAGGAAGGCACAGCAAGGCAAGACAATGATAACGGAAGGCAAGGCACGGCAAGGCAAGGCTAAGGCAACGCAACGCAAGGCAACGCAAAGTTAGGGCAAGGCAAGGCAAGGGTAACTGAAGGGAACGCACGGCAATGCAAGGCAAGGCTAAGGCAAGGCAACGCAAGGCAACGCAAAGTTAAGACACGGCAAGGAAAGGGAAACAGAAGGCAAGGCAATGCAAGGCAAAGCAAGGCAAGGAAAGGGTAACGGAAATCAAGGCAAGGCCAGGCAAGGCAAGGCAAGGCAAAGAAAGGCAAAGGAAGGGAAAGCAAGGGTAACGGAAGGCTCGGCAAGGCAAGGGAAGAACAAGACAAGGCACGCCAAGGGAAGGCAAGGCTAAGGCATGACAACGCAAGGCTAGGCAATAGACAGCAAGGCAAGCAAAGGGTAACGGACGGCAAGGCAGGGCAAGGCAAGACAATGGTAACGGAAGGCAAGGCACGGCAAGGCAAGGCACGGCAAAGGCAACGCAACGCAACGCAACGCAACACAAGGCAACGCAAAGTTAAGGCAAGGCAAGGCAAGGGTAACAGTAGCGAAGGAAAGGCAAGGATAACAAGGCAAGGCAAGGTTAACGAAAGGCACAGTAAGGGAAGGGAAAGACAAGGCAAGGCAAGGCTAAGGCAAGGGGAGACAAGGCGCAGGCACGACAACGCAAGACTACGTAATGCACGGCAAGGCAAGGAAAGGGTAACAGAAGGCAAGGCAATGCAAGGAAAATCAAAGCAAGCAAAGGGTAACGGAAATCGCAGCAAGGCATGGAAAGTGTAACGGAAGGCATGGCAAGGCAGGGCAAAGCAAGGCAAGGCAAGAGCAACTGAAGTCTTGGCAAGGCAAGGGAAGGACAAGGCAAGCCACGGCAAGGCAAGGCAAGGCTAAGGCAACGCAACGCAACCCAAAGCAACGCGAAGTTAAGGCAAGGCAAGGAAAGGGTAACGGAAGGCAAGGCAAGGCAATGCAAGGAAAGGATAACCGAAGGCAAGGGACGGCAAGGCAAGGCAAGGCTAAGGCAAGGCAACGCAAGGCAATGCAAATTTAAGGCAAGGCACGGAAAGGGAAACAGAAAGCAAGGCAATGCAAGACAAAGCAAGGCAAGGAAAGGTTAATGGAAGGCAAGGCAAGGCAAGGCAAAGGAAGTCAAGGCAAGGCAAGGCAAAGCAAGGCAAGGCAAGGGTAAGAGAAGGGACGGCAAGGCAAGGGAAGGACAAGGCAAGGCAAGGCAAGGAAAGGTTAAGGCAAGGCAACGCAAGGCTAAGTAATGAACGGCAAGGCAATGGAAGGGTAACGGAACGGAAGGCAAGGCAAGGCAAAGCAAGGCAAGTAACGTGTAATGGAAGGAAAGACAAGGCAAGTCAAAGCAAGGCAAGGCAAGGCAAAGCAAGGCAAGGCAAGGGTAACGGAATGGACGGCAAGTCAAGGGAAGGACAAGGCAACGCACGCCAAGGCAAGGAAAGGCTAAGGTAAGGCAACGAAATGCTATGCAATGCACGGCAAGGCAAGGGAAGGGTAACGGAAGGCAAGGCAAGGCAAACCAAGAAAAGGCAAGGGTAACAGCCGGCACGGCAAGGCAAGGCAAGCCAAGTAAAACTAAGGCAAGGCTAGGAAAGTCTATGGCACGACAACCCTAGGCTAGGCAATGCACCGCAAGGAAAGGAAAGGGTAACCGAAGGCAAGGCAAACAAAGCAAGTCAAGGGTAACGGAAGGCACGGCAAGGCAAGAAAATGTTAACGGAAGGCACGGAAAGGCAAGGCAAGGACAAGGCAAGGCACGGCAAGGCAAGGAATGTGTAAAGGAATGTAAGGCACGGCAAGGCAATGCAAAGATGAGGAAAGGCAACGCAAGGCAATACAAAGTGAAGGCAAGACAACACAAGCAAGGCTAAGGCAACGGGAGGCAGCAAGGCAAGGGTGACGGACGGCACGGCAAGTCAAGACAAGGGTAACGGAACGCTCGGCAAACCAAGGGAAGGAGAAGGCCAGGCACTGAAAGGCAAGGCAAGTCTAAGCCATGACAACACAAGGCTAGGCAATAGACGGCAAGGCAAGAAAGGGTAACGGAAGGCAAGGCAGGGCAAGGCAAGGCAAGGTTAAGGCAAGGCAACACAAGGATAGGCAATGCACGGCAAGGCAAGGAAAGGGTAACGGAATGCAAGGCACGGCAAGGCCAGGAAAGGGTAACGGAAGGCAAGGCAAGGAAAGGCAAGGCAAGGCAAGGCTAAAGCACTACAATTCAAGGCTAGGCAATGCACGGATAAGGCAAGGAAAGGGTAACGGAAGGCAAGGCCAGGCAAAGCAAGGCAAGTAAAGGGTAAAGGAAGGCACGGCAAGGCAAGACAAGGTAATGTAAAGCTAAGGCAGGGCATTGCCTTGCAAGGCCAGGTTAAGGGAAGGCAAGACAAGCAAGGTTAAGGGAAGGAGAGACAAAGCTAATGCACAACAAAGCAAGGCTAGGCAATGTACGGTAAGGCAAGGAAAGGGTAACAGAAGGCAACGCAATGCAAGGCAAAGCAAAGCAAATCAAGGATAACGGAAGGCACGGCAAGGGAGGACAAGGGTAACAGAAGGGTCGGCAAGGCAAGGGAAGGACAAGGCAAGGCACGGCAAGGCAAGGCATGTCTAAGGCATGAAAGCGCAAGGCTAGGCAATGCACAGCAAGGCAAGGAAAGGGTAACGGAATGCAAGGCACGGCAATGCCAGGAAAGGGTAACGGAAGGCAAGGCAAGGCAAGGCAAAGCAAGGCAAGGCAAGGGTAAAGGAAGGCACAGCAAGGCAAGACAATGGTAACGGAAGGCAAGGCACGGCAAGGCAAGGCTAAGGCAACGCAACGCAAGGCAACTCAAAGTTAGGGCAAGGCAAGGCAAGGGTAACTGAAGGGAACGCACGGCAATGCAAGGCAAGGCTAAGGCAAGGCAACGCAAGGCAACGCAAAGTTAAGACAAGGCAAGGAAAGGGAAACAGAAGGCAAGGAAATGCAAGGCAAAGCATGGCAAGGAAAGGGTAACGGAAATCAAGGCAAGGCCAGGCAAGGCAAGGCAAGGCAAAGAAAGGCAAAGGAAGGGAAAGCAAGGGTAACGGAAGGGACGGCAAGGCAAGGGAAGGACAAGGCAAGGCACGGCAACGAAAGTCAAGGCTAAGGCAAGGAAACGAAAGGCTAGGCAATGTACGGCAAGGCAAGGAAAGGGTAACGGAAGTCAAGGCACGTCAAGGCAATGCAAAGCTGAGGAAAGGCAACGCAAGGCAATGCAAAGTGAAGGCAAGACATCCTAAGCAAGGCTAAATCAAGGGGAGGCAAGGCAAGGCAAGGGTAACGGAAGGCTCGGCAAGACAAGGGAAGGACAAGGCAAGGCACGCCAAGGCAAGGCAAGGCTAAGGCATGACAACGGAAGGCTAGGAAATAGACGGGAAGGCAAGGAAAGGGTAACGGAAGGCAAAGCACGGCAAGGCAAGACAAGGGTAACGGAAGGCTCGGCAAGACAAGGGAAGGACAAGGCAAGGCACGCCAAGGCAAGGCAAGGCTAAGGCATGACAACGGAAGGCTAGGAAATAGACGGGAAGGCAAGGAAAGAGTAACGGAAGGCAAAGCACGGCACGGCAAGACAATGTTAACGGAAGGCAAGGCACGGCAAGGCAAGGCAAGGCAAAGGCAACGCAAGGCAGCGCAAGGCAACGCAAAGTTAAGGCAAGGCAAGGCAAGGGTAACGGTAGGGAAGGCAAGGCAAGGAAAACAAGGCAAGGCAAGGGTAACGAAAGGCACAGCAAGGGAAGGGAAAGACAAGGCAAGGCAAGGCAAGGCAAGGATAAGGCAAGGCAACGCAAAGCAAGGCAAGGTTGAGGGAAGGCAAGCCAAGCAAGCTTAAGGCAAGGGGAGACAAGGCGCAGGCACGACAACGCAAGACTACGTAATGCACGACAAGGCAAGGAAAGGGTAACAGAAGGCAAGGCAATGCAAGGCAAAGCAAGGCAAGCAAAGGGTAACGGAAATCACAGCAAGGCATGGAAAGGGTAACGGAAGGCATGGCAAGGCAGGGCAAAGCAAGGCAAGGCAAGGGCAAATGAAGTCTTGGCAAGGAAAGGGAAGGACAAGGCAAGCCACGGCAAGGCAAGGCAAGGCTAAGGCAACGCAACGCAAAGCAACGAGAAGTTAAGGCAAGGCAAGGAAAGGTTAACGGAAGGCAAGGCACGGCAATGCAAGGAAAGGGTAACGGAAGGCAAGGGACGGCAAGGCAAGGGAAGGATAAGGCAAGGCAATGCAAATTTAAGGCAAGGCAAGGAAAGGGAAACAAAAGGCAAGGCAATGGAAGGCAAAGCAAGGCAAGGAAAGGGTAATGGAAGGCAAGGCAAGGCAAGGCAAAGCAAGGCAAGGCAAGGCAAAGCAAGGCAAGGCAAGGGTAACGGAAGGGAGGGCAAGGCAAGGCAAGGCTAAGGCAAGGCAACGCAAGGCTAAGCAATGAACGGCAAGGCAAGGGAAGGGTAACAGAATGGAAGGCAAAGCAAGGCAAAGCAAGGCAAGTAAAGTGTAACGGAAGGAAAGGCAAGGCAAGGCAAAGCAAGGCAAGGCAAGGCAAAGCAAGGCAATGCAAGGGTAACGGAAGGGAAGGCAAGGCAAGGGAAGGACAAGGCAAGGCATGGAAAGGCTAAGGTAAGGCAACGCAAGGCAAGGCGATGCACGGCAAGGCAAGGGAATGGTAACGGAAGGCAAGGCAAGGCAAGGCAAGGCTTAGGCAAGGCAACGCAAGGCAAAGCAAAGTTAAGGCAAGGCAAGGAAAAGGTAACAGAAAGCAAGGCAATGCAAGGCAAAGCAAGGCAAGGCAAAGCAAGGCAAGGCAAGGGTAACGGAAGGGACGGCAAGGTAAGGGAAGCTAAACGCAAGGCACGGCAAGGCAAGGAAAGGGTAACAGAATGCTCGGCAAGGAAAGGTAAGCACAAGGCAAGGCACGGCAAGGCAAGGAAAGGCTAAAGTAAGGCAACGCAAGGCTAGGCAATGCACGGCAAGGAAAGGAAAGGGTAACGGGAGGCAAGGCAAAGCAAGGCAAATCAAGGGTAACGGAAGGCACGGCAAAGCAAGAAAATGTTAACGGAAGGCACGGCAAGGGAAGGGAAGGACAATCCAAGGCACGGCAAGGCAAGGTAATGCTAATGCAAGGCAAGGCAAGGCCAGGCAATGCATGGCCAGGCAAGGTAAGGGTAAGGGAAAGCACGGCAAGGCAAGGGAAGGACAAAGCAAGGCACGGCAAGGCAAGAGTAACGGAAGGCATGGCAAGGCAAGACAAGGGTAACGGAATGCAAGGCACGGCAAGGCAAGGGTAACAGAAGGCTCGGCAAGCAAGGTAAGACAAGGCAAGGCACGGCAAGGGAAGACAATGGTAACGGAAGACAAGGCACGGCAAGGCAAGGAAAGGCTAAGGCAACGATTTGCAGCGCAAGGCAACGCGAAGTTAAGGCTAGGCAAGGAACGGGTAACGGAAGGCAAGGCACGGAGAGGCACGGAAAGGGTAACGGAAGGCAAGGCAAGGCAAGGCAAGGCAAGGCTAAGGCAAGGCAACGCAAGTCAACGCAAAGTTAAGGCAAGGCAAGGAAAGGGTAACAGAAAGCAAGGCAATGCAAGGCCAAGCAAGACAAGGAAAGGGTAACGGGAGGAAAGGCAAGGCAAGGCAAAGCAAGGCAAGGCAAGGCAAAGCAAGGCAAGGCAAGGGTAACGGAAGGGACGGCAAGGCCAGAGAAGGACAAGGCAAGGCACGGCAAGGCAAGGAAAGGCTAAGGTAAGGCAACGCAAGGCTATGCAATGCACGGCAAGGCAAGGGAAGGGTAACGGAAGGCAAGGCAAGGCAAAGCAAGAAAAGGCAAGGGTAACAGACGGCACGGCAAGGCAAGGGAAACCAAGTAAGGCTAAGGCAAGGCAAGGAAAGGCTATGGCACGACAACGCAAGGCTAGGCAATGCACCGCAAGGAAAGGAAAGCGTAACCGAAGGCAAGGCAAAGCAAGGCAAGGCAAGGGTAAAGGAAGGCACAGCAAGGCCAGACAATTGTAACGGAAGGCAAGGCACGGCAAGGCAAGGCAAGGCTAAGGCAACGCAACGCATCGCAAGGCATCGCAAAGTTAAGGCAAGGCAAGGCAAGCGTAACGGAAGGGAACGCACGGCAATGCGAGGCAAGGCTAAGGCAAGGCAACGCAAGGCAACGCAAAGTTAAGACAAGGCAAGGAAAGGGAAACAGATGCAAGGCAATGCAAGGCAAAGCAAGGCAAGGAAAGGGTAATGGAAGTCAAGGCAAGGCCAGGCAAGACAAGGCAATGCAAAGAAAGGCAAAGGAAGGGAAGGCAAGGGTAACGGAAGGGACGTCAAGGCAAGGGAAGGACAAGGCAAGGCACGGCAACGCAAGGAAAGGCTAAGGGAAGTCAACGCAATGCTAGGCAATGAACGGCAATGCAAGGGAAGGGTAACGGTACGAAAGCAAGGCAAGGCAAGGCAAGGCAAAGAAAGGCAAAGGAAGGCAAGGTAAGGGTAATGGAAGGCTAGGCATGACAAGGGAAGGACAAGGCAAGGCAAGGCTAAGGCAAGGCAACGCAAGGCAAGGCAAGTTGAAGGACAGGCAAGCCAAGCAAGGCTAAGGTAAGCGGAGTCAAGGCTAAGCCACGAAAACGCAAGGCTAGGCAACGCACGGCAAGCAAGGAAAGCGTAATGGAAGGCAAGGCAAGGCAAGGCAAAGCAAGGCACGGGAAGTGTAAAGGAAGGCACGGCAAGGCAAGGGAAGGACAAGGCAAGGCACGGCAAGGCAAGGGTAACGGAAGGCATGGCAAGGCAAGACAAGGGCAACGGAAGGCAAGGCTCGGCAAGGCAAGGCAAGGGTAACAGAAGGCTCGGCAAGGCAAGGTAAGGACAAGGCAAGTCACGGCAAGGCAAGACAATGGTAACGGAAGGCAAGGCACGGCAAGGCAAGGAAAGGACAATGGTAACGGAAGGCAAGGCACGGCAAGGCAAGGAAAGGCTAAGGCAACGCAACACAGCGCAAGGCAACGCGAAGTTAAGGCAAGGCAAGGAACGGGTAACGGAAGGCAAGGCACGGAGAGGCACGGAAACGGTAACGGAAGGCAAGGCACGGCAAGGCAAGGCAAGGCTAAGGCAAGGCAACGCAAGTCAAAGCAAAGTTAAGGCAAGGCAAGGAAAGGGTAACAGAAAGCAAGGCAATGCAAGGCCAAGCAAGACAAGGAAAGGGTAACGGAAGGAAAGGCAAGGCAAGGCAAAGCAAGGCAAGGCAAGGCAAAGCAAGGCTAGGCAATGCACGGCAAGGCAAGGGAAGGGTAACGGAAGGCAAGGCAAGGCAAAGCAAGTCAAGGTTAATGGAAGGCACGGCAAGGCAAGAAAATGTTAACGGAAGGCACGGCAAGGGAAGGGCAGGACAAGGCAAGGCACGACAAGGCAAGGAAAGGGTAAAGGAATGTAAGGCACGGCAAGGCATTGCAATGCTGAGGAAAAGCAAAGCAAGGCAATGCAAAGTGAAGGCAACACAACACAAGCAAGGCTAAGGCAAGGGGAGGCAAGGGAAGGCAAGGCAATGCATGGCAAGGCAAGGTAAGGGTAAGGGAAAGCACGGCAAGGCAAGGGAAGGACAAGGCAAGGCACGGCAAGGCAAGGGTAACGGAAGGCATGGCAAGGCAAGACAAGGGTAACGGAATGCAAGGCACGGCAAGCCAAGGCAAGGGTAACAGAAGGCTCGGCAAGGCAAGGTAAGGACAAGGCAAGGCACGGCAAGGCAAGACAATGGTAACGGAAGGCAAGGCACGGCAAGGCAAGGAAAGGCTAAGGTAAGTCAACACAGCGCAAGTCAACGCGAAGTTAAGGCAAGGCAAGGAACGGGTAACGGAAGGCAAGGCACGGAGAGGCACGGAAACGGTAACGGAAGGCAAGGCACGGCAAGGCAAGGCAAGGCTAAGGCAAGGCAACGCAAGTCAAAGCAAAGTTAAGGCAAGGCTAGGAAAGGGTAACAGAAAGCAAGGCAATGCAAGGCCAAGCAAGACAAGGAAAGGGTAACGGAAGGAAAGGCAAGGCAAGGCAAAGCAAGGCAAGGCAAGGCAAAGCAAGGCAAAGGAAGGCAAGGCAAGGGTAGCAGAAGAGACGGCAAGGCACGGGAAGGACAAGGCAAGGCACGGCAAGGGAAGGCAAGGCTAAGGCAAGGAAACGAAAGGCAAGGCAATGTACGGCAAGGCAAGGAAAAGGTAAAGGTAGGCAAGGCACGTCAAGGCAACGCAAAGCTGAGGAAAGGCAACGCAAGGCAATGCAAATTGAAGGCAAGACATCCCAAGCAAAGTTAAAGCAAGGGGAGGCAAGGCAAGGCAAGGGTAACGGAAGGCACGCCAAGGCAAGACAAGTGTAATGGAAGGCTCGGCAAGGTAAGGGAAGGACAAGGCAAGGCACGGCAAGGCAAGGCAAGTCTAAGGCATGACAACGCAAGGCTAGGAAATAGACGGGAAGGCAATGAAAGGGTAACGGAAGGCAAGGCACGGCAAGGAAAGACAATGATAACGGAAGGCGAGGCACGGGAAGGCAAGGCAAGGCTAAGGCAACGCAACGCAACGCAAGGCAACAAAAAGGTAATGCAAGGCAAAGCAAGGGTAACGGTAGGGAAGGCAAGGCAAGGCAAGGCAAGTCTAAGGCATGAAAACCCAAGGCTAGGCAATGCACGGCAAGGCAAGTAAAGGTTAACGGAAGGCAAGGCAAGGCAAGGCTAGGGCACGGCAAAGCAAGGCTAGGCAAAGCACGGCAAGGAAAGGAAAGGGAAACGGGAGGCAAGGAAAAGCAAGGCAAGTCAAGGGTAACGGAAGACACGGCAAAGCAAGAAAATGTTAACGGAAGGCACGGCAAGGGAAGGGAAGGACAAGGCAAGGCACGGCCCGGCAAGGCAAGGCTAATGCAAGGCAAGGCAAGGCAAGGCAAGGCAATGCATGGAAAGGCAAGGTAAGGGTAAGGGAAAGCACGGCAAGGCAAGGGAAGGACAAGGCAAGGCACGGCAAGGCAAGGATAACGGAAGGCACGGCAAGGCAAGACAAAGGTAACGGAAGGCAAGGCACGGCAAGGCGAGGCAAGGCTAAGGCACGACAACGGAAGGCTAGGCAATGCACGACAAGGCAATAAAAGGGTAACGGAAGGCAAGGCAAGGCAAGGCTAAGGCACGACAACGCAAGGCTAGGCAATGCACGGCAAGGCAAGGAAAGGGTAACGGAAGGCAATGCAAGGCAAGGCAAAGCAAGGCAAGGCATGTGTATAGGAAGGCACAGCAAGGAAAGACAATGGTAACGGAAGGCAAGGCACGGCAAGGCAAGGCTAAGGCAACGCAATGTAACGCAAGGCAACGCAAAGTTGAGGCAAGGCAAGGCAAGGGTAACCGAAGGAACGCACGGCAATGCAAGGCAAGGGCAACCGAAGGGAACGCACGGCAATGCAAGGCAAGGCTAAGGCAAGGCAACGCAAGGCAACGCAAAGTTAAGACAAGGCAAGGAAAGGGAAACAGAAGGCAAGGAAATGCAAGGCAAAGCATGGCAAGGAAAGGGTAACGGAAATCAAGGCAAGGCCAGGCAAGGCAAGGCAAGGCAAAGAAAGGCAAAGGAAGGGAAAGCAAGGGTAACGGAAGGGACGGCAAGGCAAGGGAAGGACAAGGTAAGGCACGGCAACGAAAGTCAAGGCTAAGGCAAGGAAACGAAAGGCTAGGCAATGTACGGCAAGGCAAGGAAAGGGTAAAGGAAGTCAAGGCACGTCAAGGCAATGCAAAGCTGAGGAAAGGCAACGCAAGGCAATGCAAAGTGAAGGCAAGACATCCTAAGCAAGGCTAAATCAAGGGGAGGCAGGGCAAGGCAAGGGTAACGGAAGGCACGGCAAGGCAAGACAAGGGTAACGGAAGGCTCGGCAAGACAAGGGAAGGACAAGGCAAGGTACGCCAAGGCAAGGCAAGGCTAAGGCATGACAACGGAAGGCTAGGAAATAGACGGGAAGGCAAGGAAAGAGTAAAGGAAGGCAAAGCACGGCAAGGCAAGACAATGTTAACGGAAGGCAAGGCACGGCAAGGCAAGGCAAGGCAATGGCAACGCAAGGCAGCGCAAGGCAACGCAAAGTTAAGGCAAGGCAAGGCAAGGGTAACGGTAGGGAAGGCAAGGCATGGAAAACAAGGCAAGGCAAGGGTGACGAAAGGCACAGCAAGGGAAGGGAAAGACAAGGCAAGGCAAGGCAAGGCAAGGATAAGGCAAGGCAACGCAAAGCAAGGCAAGGTTAAGGGAAGGCAAGCCAAGCAAGCTTAAGGCAAGGGGAGACAAGGCGCAGGCACGACAACGCAAGAATACGTAATGCACGGCAAGGCAAGGAAAGGGTAACAGAAGGCAAGGCAATGCAAGGCAAAGCAAGGCAAGCAAAGGGTAACGGAAATCACAGCAAGGCATGGAAAGGGTAACGGAAGGCATGGCAAGGCAGGGCAAAGCAAGGCAAGGCAAGGGCAAATGAAGTCTTGGCAAGGAAAGGGAAGGACAAGGCAAGCCACGGCAAGGCAAGGCAAGGCTAAGGCAACGCAACGCAAAGCAACGAGAAGTTGAGGCAATGCAAGGAAAGGTTAACGGAAGGCAAGGCACGGCAATGCAAGGAAAGGGTAACGGAAGGCAAGGGACGGCAAGGCAAGGGAAGGATAAGGCAAGGCAATGCAAATTTAAGGCAAGGCAAGGAAAGGGAAACAAAAGGCAAGGCAATGGAAGGCAAAGCAAGGCAAGGAAAGGGTAATGGAAGGCAAGGCAAGGCAAGGCAAAGCAAGGCAAGACAAGGCAAAGCAAGGCAAGGCAAGGGTAACGGAAGGGAGGGCAAGGCAAGGCAAGGCTAAGGCAAGGCAACGCAAGGCTAAGCAATGAACGGCAAGGCAAGGGAAGGGTAACAGAAAGGAAGGCAAAGCAAGGCAAAGCAAGGCAAGTAAAGTGTAACGGACGGAAAGGCAAGGCAAGGCAAAGCAAGGCAAGGCAAGGCAAAGCAAGGCAAGGCAAGGGTAACGGAAGGGACGGCAAGGTAAGGGAAGGTAAACGCAAGGCACGGCAAGGCAAGGAAAGGGTAACAGAATGCTCGGCAAGGAAAGGTAAGGACAAGGCAAGGCACGGCAAGGCAAGGAAAGGCTAAGGTAAGGCAACGCAAGGCTAGGCAATGCACGGCAAGGAAAGGAAAGGGTAACGGGAGGCAAGGCAAAGCAAGGCAAATCAAGGGTAACGGAAGGCACGGCAAAGCAAGAAAATGTTAACGGAAGGCACGGCAAGGGAAGGGAAGGACAATCCAAGGCACGGCAAGGCAAGGTAATGCTAATGCAAGGCAAGACAAGGCCAGGCAATGCATGGCCAGGCAAGGTAAGGGTAAGGGAAAGCACGGCAAGGCAAGGGAAGGACAAGGCAAGGCACGGCAAGGCAAGGGTAACGGAAGGCATGGCAAGGCAAGACAAGGGTAACGGAATGCAAGGCACGGCAAGGCAAGGCAAGGGTAACAGAAGGCTCGGCAAGCAAGGTAAGGACAAGGCAAGGCACGGCAAGGGAAGACAATGGTAACGGAAGACAAGGCACGGCAAGGCAAGGAAAGGCTAAGGCAACGATACGCAGCGCAAGGCAACGCGAAGTTAAGGCTAGGCAAGGAACGGGTAACGGAAGGCAAGGCACGGAGAGGCACGGAAAGGGTAACGGAAGGCAAGGCACGGCAAGGCAAGGCAAGGCTAAGGCAAGGCAACGCAAGTCAACGCAAAGTTAAGGCAAGGCAAGGAAAGGGTAACAGAAAGCAAGGCAATGCAAGGCCAAGCAAGACAAGGAAAGTGTAATGGAAGGAAAGGCAAAGCAAGGCAAAGCAAGGCAAGGCAAGGCAAAGCAAGGCTAGGCAATGCACGGCAAGGCAAGGAAATGGTAACGGAAGGAAAGGCAAGGCAAGGCAAAGCAAGGCAAGGCAAGGCAAAGCAAGGCAAAGGAAGGCAAGGCAAGGGTACCGGAAGAGACGGCAAGGCACGGGAAGGACAAGGCAAGGCACGGTAAGGGAAGGCAAGGCTAAGGCAAGGAAACGAAAGGCTAGGCAATGTACGGCAAGGCAAGGATAAGGTAAAGGTAGGCAAGGCACGTTAAGGCAACGAAAAGCTGAGGAAAGGCAACGCAAGGCAATGCAAATTGAAGGCAAGACATCCCAAGCAAAGTTAAAGCAAGGGGAGGCAAGGCAAGGCAAGGGTAACGGAAGGTACGCCAAGGCAAGACAAGTGTAATGGAAGGCTCGGCAAGGCAAGGGAAGGACAAGGCAAGGCACGGCAAGGCAAGGCAAGTCTAAGGCATGACAACGCAAGGCTAGGAAATAGACGGGAAGGCAATGAAAGGGTAACGGAAGGCAAGGCACGGCAAGGAAAGACAATGATAACGGAAGGCGAGGCACGGCAAGGCAAGGCAAGGCTAAGGCAACGCAACGCAACGCAAGGCAACAAAAAGGTAATGCAAGGCAAAGCAAGGGTAACGGTAGGGAAGGCAAGGCAAGGCAAGGCAAGTCTAAGGCATGAAAACGCAAGGCTAGGCAATGCCCGGCAAGGCAAGTAAAGGTTAACGGAAGGCAAGGCAAGACAAGGCTAGGGCACGGCAAAGCAAGGCTAGGCAAAGCACGGCAAGGAAAGGAAAGGGAAACGGGAGGGAAGGCAAAGCAAGGCAAGTCAAGGGTAACGGAAGACACGGCAAAGCAAGAAAATGTTAACGGAAGGCACGGCAAGGGAAGGGAAGGACAAGGCAAGGCACGGCCCGGCAAGGCAAGGCTAATGCAAGGCAAGGCAAGGCAAGGCAAGGCAATGCATGGAAAGGCAAGGTAAGGGTAAGGGAAAGCACGGCAAGGCAAGGGAAGGACAAGGCAAGGCACGGCAAGGCAAGGATAACGGAAGGCACGGCAAGGCAAGACAAAGCTAACGGAAGGCAAGGCACGGCAAGGCGAGGCAAGGCTAAGGCACGACAACGGAAGGCTAGGCAATGCACGGAAGGCAATGAAAGGGTAACGGAAGGCAAGGCAAGGCAAGGCTAAGGCACGACAACGCAAGGCTAGGCAATGCACGGCAAGGCAAGGAAAGGGTAACGGAAGGCAATGCAAGGCAAGGCAAAGCAAGGCAAGGCATGGGTATAGGAAGGCACAGCAAGGAAAGGCAATGGTAACGGAAGGCATGGCACGGCAAGGCAAGGCTAAGGCAACGCAATGTAACGCAAGGCAACGCAAAGTTGAGGCAAGGCAAGGCAAGGGTAACCGAAGGAACGCACGGCAATGCAAGGCAAGGGTAACCGAAGGGAACGCACGGCAATGCAAGGCAAGGCTAAGGCAAGGCAACGCAAGGCAACGCAAAGTTAAGACAAGGCAAGGAAAGGGAAACAGAAAGCAAGGTAATGCAAGGCAAAGCAAGGCAAGGAAAGGGTAACAGAATTCAAGGCAAGGCCAGGCAAGGCAAGGCAAGGGAAAGAAAGGCAAAGGAAGGGAAGGCAAGGGTAACGGAAGGGACGTCAAGGCAAGGGAACGAAAAGGTAAGGCACGGCAACGAAAGGCAAGGCTAGGGCAAGGAAACGAAAGGCTAGGCAATGTACTGCAAGGCAAGGAAAGGGTAAAGGAAGTCAAGGAACGTCAAGGCAATGCAAAGCTGAGGAAAGGCAACGCAAGGCAATGCAAAGTGAAGGCAAGACATCCTAAGCAAGGCTAAATCAAGGGGAGGCAAGGCAATGCAAAGGTAACGGAAGGCTCGGCAAGGCAAGGGAAGGACAAGGCAAGGCACGCCAAGGCAAGGCAAGGCTAAGGCATGACAACGCAAGGCTAGGAAATAGACGGGAAGGCAAGAAAAGTGTAACGGAAGGCATAGCACGGCTAGGCAAGACAATGGTAACGGAAGGCAAGGCACGGCAAGGCAAGGCACGGCAAAGGCAACGCAACGCAACGCAACACAAGGCAACGCAAATTTAAGGCAAGGCAAGGCAAGGGTAACAGTAGCGAAGGAAAGGCAAGGAAAACAAGGCAAGGCAAGGTTAACGAAAGGCACAGTAAGGGAAGGGAAAGAAGGCAAGGCAAGGCAAGGCAAGGATAAGGCAAGGCAACGCAAAGCAAGGCAAGGTTAAGGGAAGGCAAGCCAAGCAAGCTTAAGGCAAGAGGAGACCAGGCGCAGGCACGACAACGCAATACTAAGTATTGCACGGCAAGGCAAGGAAAGGGTAACAGAAGGCAAGGCAATGCAAGGCAAATCAAAGCAAGCAAAGGGTAACGGAAATCACAGCAAGGCATGGAAAGTGTAACGGAAGGCATGGCAAGGCAGGGCAAAGCAAGGCAAGGCAAGGGCAACTGAAGTCTTGGCAAGGCAAGGGAAGGACAAGGCAAGCCACGGCAAGGCAAGGCAAGGCTAAGGCAACACAACGCAACCCAAAGCAACGCGAAGTTAAGGCAAGGCAAGGAAAGGGTAACGGAAGGCAAGGCAAGGCAATGCAAGGAAAGGATAACGGAAGGCAAGGGACGGCAAGGCAAGGGAAGGCTAAGGCAAGGCAACGCAAGGCAATGCAAATTTAAGGCAAGGCAAGGAAAGGGAAACAGAAGGCAAGGCAATGCAAGGCAAAGCAAGGCAAGGAAAGGTTAATGGAAGGCAAGGCAAGGCAAGGCAAAGCAAGGCAAGGCAAGGGTAACAGAAGGGACGGCAAGGCAAGGGAAGGACAAGGCAAGGCAAGGGAAGGAAAGGTTAAGGCAAGGCAACGCAAGGCTAAGCAATGAACGGCAAGGCAATGGAAGGGTAACGGAACGGAAGGCAAGGCAAGGCAAAGCAAGGCAAGTAACGTGTAACGGAAGGAAAGGCAAGGCAAGGCAAATCAAGGCAAGGCAAGGCAAAGCAAGGCAAGGCAAGGGTAACGGAATGGACGGCAAGTCAAGGGAAGGACAAGGCAACGCACGCCAAGGCATGGAAAGGCTAAGGTAAGGCAACGCAATGCTACGCAATGCACGGCAAGGCAAGGGAAGGGTAACGGAAGGCAAGGCAAGGCAAACCAAGAAAAGGCAAAGGTAACAGACGGCACGGCAAGGCAAGGCAAGCCAAGTAAAACTAAGGCAAGGCTAGGAAAGTCTATGGTACGACAACCCAAGGCTAGGCAATGCACCGCAAGGAAAGGAAAGGGTAACCGAAGGCAAGGCAAAGCAAAGCAAGTCAAGGGTAACGGAAGGCACGGCAAGGCAAGAAAATGTTAACGGAAGGCACGGCAAGGCAAGGGAAGGACAAGGCAAGGCACGGCAAGGCAAGGAAAGGGTAAAGGAATGTAAGGCACGCAAAGGCAATGCAAAGATGAGGAATGGCAACGCAAGGCAATACAAAGTGAAGGCAAGACAACACAAGCAAGGCTAAGGCAACGGGAGGCAGCAAGGCAAGGGTAACGGACGGCACGGCAAGGCAAGACAAGGGTAACGGAACGCTCGGCAAACCAAGGGAAGGACAAGGCCAGGCACTGAAAGGCAAGGCAAGTCTAAGCCATGACAACGCAAGGCTAGGCAATAGACGGCAAGGCAAGAAAGGGTAACGGAAGGCAAGGCAGGGCAAGGCAAGGCAAGGTTAAGGCAAGGCAACACAAGGCTAGGCAATGCACGGCAAGGCAAGGAAAGGGTAACGGAATGCAAGGCACGGCAAGGCCAGGAAAGGGTAACGGAAGGCAAGGCAAGGCAAGGCAAGGCAAGGAAAGGCAAGGCTAAAGCACTACAATTCAAGGCTAGGCAATGCACGGATAAGGCAAGGAAAGGGTAACGGAAGGCAAGGCAAGGCAAGGCAAAGCAAGGCAAGGCAAGGGTAACGGAAGGGAGGGCAAGGCAAGGCAAGGCAAGGCAAGGCTAAGGCAAGGCAACGCAAGGCTAAGCAATGAACGGCAAGGTAAGGGAAGGGTAACAGAAAGGAAGGCAAAGAAAGGGAAAGAAAGGCAAGTAAAGTGTAACGGAATGAAAGGCAAGGCAAGGCAAAGCAAGGCAAGGCAAGGCAAAGCAAGGCAAGGCATGGGTAACGGAAGGGACGGCAAGGCAAGGGAAGGACAAGGCAAGGCAAGGAAAGGCTAAGGTAAGGCAACACAAGGCTGGGCGTTGCACGGCAAGGCAAGGGAATAGTAACGGAAGGCAAGGCAAGGCAAGGCAAGGCAAGGCTTAGGCAAGGCAACGCAAGGCAAAGCAAAGTTAAGACAAGGCAAGGAAAAGGTAACAGAAAGCAAGGCAATGAAAGGCAAAGCAAGGCAAGGCAAAGCAATGGAAAGCAAGGCAAGGCAAGGGTAACGGAAGGGACGGCAAGGTAAGGGAAGGAAAACGCAAGGCACGGCAAGGCAAGGAAAGGCTAAGGTAAGGCAACGCAAGGCTAGGCAATGCAGGGCAAGGCAAGGGAAGGGTAACGGAAGGCAAGGCAAGGCAAAGCAAGAAAACGCAAGGGTAACAGAGGGCACGGCAAGGCAAAGGAAGCCAAGTAAGGCTAAGGCAAGGAAAGGAAAGGCTATGGCACAACAACGCAAGGCTAGGCAATGCACTGCAAGGAAATGAAAGGGTAACCGAAGGCAAGGCAAGGCAAGGCAAATCAAGGGTAACGGAAGGCACGGCAAAGCAAGAAAATGTTAACGGAAGGCACGGCAAGGGACGTGAAGGACAATCCAAGGCAAGGCAAGGCAAGGTAATGCTAATGCAAGGCAAGGCAAGGCCAGGCAATGCATGGCCAGGCAAGGTAAGGGTAAGGGAAAGCACGGCAAGGCAAGGGAAGGACAAGGCAAGGCACGGCAAGGCAAGCGTAACGGAAGGCATGGCAAGGCAAGACAAGGATAACGGAATGCAAGGCACGGCAAGGCAAGGCAAGGGTAACAGAAGGCTCGGCAAGCAAGGTAAGGACAAGGCAAGGCACGGCAAGGCAAGAAAATGGTAACGGAAAACAAGGCACGGCAAGGCAAGGAAAGGCTAAGGTAAGGCAACGCAAGGCTATGCAATGCACAGCAAGGCAAGGGAAGGGTAACGGAAGGCAAGGCAAAGCAAAGCAAGAAAAGGCAAGGGTAACAGACGGCACGGCAAGGCAAGGCAAGCCAAGTAAGGCTAAGGCAAGGCAAGGAAAGGCTATGGCACGACAACGCAAGGCTAGGCAATGCACCACAAGGAAACGAAAGGGTAACCGAAGGCAAGGCAAAGCAAGGCAAGGCAAGGGTAAAGGAAGGCACAGCAAGGCCAGACAATTGTAACGGAAGGCAAGGCACGGCAAGGCAAGGCAAGGCTAAGGCAAAGCAACGCATCGCAAGGCATCGCAAAGTTAAGGCAAGGCAAGGCAAGCGTAACGGAAGGGAACGCACGGCAATGCGAGGCAAGGCTAAGGCAAGGCAATGCACAGTTAAGACAAGGCTAGGAAAGGGAAACAGAAGGCAAGGCAATGCAAGGCAAAGCAAGGCAAGGAAAGGGTAATGGAAGTCAAGGCAAGGCCAGGCAAGACAAGGCAAGGCAAAGAAAGGCAAAGGAAGGGAAGGCAAGGGTAACGGAAGGGACGTCAAGGCAAGGGAAGGACAAGGCAAGGCACGGCAAGGCAAGGAAAGGCTAAGGGAAGGCAACGCAATGCTAGGCAATGAACGGCAAGGCAAGGGAAGGGTAACGGTACGCAAGCAAGGCAAGGCAAGGCAAGGCAAAGAAAGGCAAAGGAAGGCAAGCTAAGGGTAATGGAAGGCACGGCATGACAAGGGAAGGACAAGGCAAGGCAAGGCTAAGGCAAGGCAACGCAAGGCAAGGCAAGTTGAAGGACAGGCAAGCCAAGCAAGGCTAAGGTAAGGGGAGTCAAGGCTAAGCCACGAAAACGCAAGGCTAGGCAACGCACAGCAAGCAAGTAAAGGGTAATGGAAGGCAAGGCAAGGCAAGGCAAAGCAAGGCAAGGCAAGGGTAAAGGAAGGCACGGCAAGGCAAGACGAGGGTAACGGAAGGCACGGCAAGGCAAGGGAAGGACATGGCAAGGCAAGACAAGGTAAGGCAAGGCTAAGGCAAGGCAGTGACATGCAAGGCCAGGTTAAGGGAAGGCAAGACAAGCAAGGCTAAGGCAAGGGGAGTCAAGGCTAAGGCACGACAACGCAAGGCTAGGCAATGCACGGCAAGGCAAGGAAAGGGTAACGGAAGGGAAGACAAAGCAAGACAAGGAAAAGTAAGGAAGGCATGGCAAGGCAAGGGAAAGACAAGGCAAGGCACGGCAAGGCAAGGCAAGGCGAAGGCAACGCAACGCAACGCAATGCAAGGCAATGCGATGTTAAGGCAAGGAAAGGAAAGGGTAACAGAAGGCAAGGCAATGCAAAGCAAAGCAAGGCAAGGAAAGGGTAATGGAAGGGAAGGCAAGGCAAGGCAAAGCAAGGCAAGGCAAGGCAAAGCAAGGTAAAGCAAGGCAAGGCAAGGTTAACGGAAGGGAGGCCAAGGCAAGGGAAGGACAAGGCAAGGCAAGGCAAGGAAAGGCTAAGGCAATGCAACGCAAGGCAAAGCAAAGTTAAGGCAAGGAAAGGATAGGGTAACAGAAAGCGAGGCAATGCAAGGCAAAGCAAGGCAAGGAAAGGGTAACGGAAGGAAAGGCAAGGCAAGGCAAAGCAAGGCAAGGCAAGGCAAAGCAAGGCAAAGCAAGGCAAGGCAAGGGAAACGGAAGGGAGGGCAAGCAAGGGAAGGACAAGACAGGGCACGCCAAGGCAAGGAAAGGCTAATGTAAGGCAACGCAAGGCTAGGCAACGCACGGCAAGGCAAGGGAAGGGTAACGGAAGGCAAGGCAAGGCAAAGCAAGAAAAGGCAAGGGTAACAGAGGGTACGGCAAGGCAAGGAAAGCCACGTAAGGCTAAGGCAAGGCTAGGAAAGGCTATGGCACGACAACGCAAGGCTAGGCAATGCACCGCAAGGAAAGGAAAGGGTAACCGAAGGCAAGGCAAAGCAAGGCAAGTCAAGCATAACGGAAGGCACGGCAAGGCAAGAAAATGTTAACGGAAGGCACGGCAAGGGAAGGGAAGGACAAGGCAAGGCACGGCAAGGCAAGGAAAGGCTAGGGCAAGGGAACTCAAGGCTAGCCAATGCACGGGAAGGCAAGGAATGGGTAACGGAAGGCAAGGCAAGGCAAGGCTAGGGCACGGCAACGTAAGTCTAGGCAGTGCACTTCAAGGAAAGGAAAGGGAACCGGGAGGCAGCAAAGCAAGGCAAGTCAAGGGTAACGGAAGGCACGGCAAAGAAAGAAAATGTTAACGGAAGGCACGGCAAGGGAAGCGAAGGACAAGGCAAGGCACGGCCAGACAAGGCATGGCTAAGGCAAGGGAAGGGAAGGCAAGGCAAGGCAAGGTGAAGGCCAGGCAAGCCAAGCAAGGCTATGTTAAGTGGAGGCAATGCTGAGCCACGAAAACGCAAGGCTAGGCCATGCACGGCAAGGCAAGGAAAGGGTAACAGAAGGGAAGGCAAGGCAAGGCAAAGCAAGGCAAGGGAAGTGTAACGGAAGGCACGGCAATGCAAAGGAAAGCCAAGGGAAGGTACGGCAAGACAAGGCAAGGATAAGGCAAGGCAACTCAAGGCAAGGCAAGGAAACGGTAACGGAAGGCAAGGCACGGCAAGTCAAAGCAAGGCTAAGGCAAGGCAACGCAAGGCTAGGCAATGCACGGCAAGGCAAGGAAAGGGTAACGGAAGGGAAGGCAATGCAAGACAAGGAAAGGGTAACGGCAGGTATGGCAAGGCAAGGCAAGGACAAGGCAAGGCACGGCAAGGCAAGGCAAGGCTAAGGCAACGCAACGCAAAGCAAGGCAATGTGAACTTAAGGCCAGGAAAGGAAAGGGTAACAGAAGGCAAGGCAATGCAAAGCAAAGAAAGGCAAGGACAGGGTAATGGAAGGCAAGGCAAGGCAAGGCTAAAGCAACGCAACGCAACGCAAGGCAACACAAAGTTAATGCAAGGCAAAGCAAGGGTAACGGTAGGGAAGGCAAGGCAAGGCAAGGCAAGTCTAAGGCATGAAAACGCAAGGCTAGGCAATGCACGGCAAGGCAAGTAAAGGTTAACCGAAGGCAAGGAAAGGCAAGGCTAGGGCACGGCAAAGCAAGGCTAGGCAATGCACGGCAAGGAAAGGAAAGCGAACCGGGAGGCAAGGCAAAGCAAGGCAAGTCAAGGGTAACGGAAGGCACGGCAAAGCAAGAAAATGTTAACGGAAGGCACGGCAAGGGAAGGGAAGGACAAGGCAAGTCACGGCCCGGCAAGGCAAGGCTAATGCAAGGCAAGGCAAGGCCAGGCAATGCATGGCAAGGCAAGGTAAGGGTAAGGGAAAGCACGGCAAGGAAAGGGAAGGACAAGGCAAGGCACGGCAAGTCAAGGGTAACGGAAGGCAAGGCACGGCAAGGCGAGTCAAGGCTAAGGCACGACAACGCAAGGCTAGGCAATGCACGACAAGGCAAGGAAAGGGTAACGGAAGGCAAGGCAAGGCAAGGCTAAGGCACGACAACGCAAGGGTAGGCAATGCACGGCAACGGAAAGAAAGGGTAACGGAAGGCAATGCAAGGCAAGGCAAAGCAAGGCAAGGCAAGGGTAAAGGAAGATACAGCAAGGCAAGACAATGGTAACGGAAGGCAAGGCACGGCAAGGCAAAGGAAAGACAAGGGAAGGCACGGCAAGGCAAGGCAAGGATAAGGCAAGGCAACTCAAGGCAAGGCAAGGAAAGGGTAACGGAAGGCAAGGCACGGCAAGTCAAAGAAAGGCTAAGGCAAGGCAACGCAAGGCTAGGCAATGCACGGCAAGGCAAGGAAAGGGTAACGGAAGGCAAAGCACGGCAAGGCAATGCAATACTGAGGAAAGGCAAAGCAAGGCAATGCAAAGTGAAGGCAACACAACACAAGCAAGGCTAAGGCAAGGGGAGGCAAGGGAAGGCAAGGGTAACGGAAGGCACGGCAAGGCAAGACAACGGTAACAGAAGGCTCGGCAACGCAAGGTAAGGACAAGGCAAGGGACGGCAAGGCAAGACAATGCTAACGGAAGGCAAGGAACGGCAAGGCAAGGAAAGGCTAAGGCAACGCAACGCAACGCAAGGCAACGCGAAGTTAAGGAAAGCCAAGGAACGGGTAACGGAAGGGAAGGCACGGAAAGGCACGGAAAGGGTAACGGAAGGCAAGGCACGGCAAGGAAAGGCAAGGATAAGGCAAGGCAACGCAAGGCAAAGCAAAGTTAAGGCAAGGCAAGGAAAAGGTAACAGAAAGCAAGGCAATGCAAGGCAAAGCAAGGCAAGGCAAGGCAAAGCAAGGCAAGGCAAGGGTAACGGAAGGGACGGCAAGGTAAGGGAAGGAAAAGGCAAGGCACGGCAAGGCAAGACAATGGTAACGGAAGGGAAGGCACGGCAAAGCAAGGAAAGGCTAAGGCAACGCAACGCAATGCAAGGCAACGCAACGCAATGCAAGGCAACTCGAACGGGTAACGGAAGGCAAGGAACGGAAAGGCACGGTAAGGGTAACGGAAGGCAAGGCACGGAAAGGCAAGGCAAGGCTAAGGCAAGGCAACGCAAGGCAAGGCAAGGTTAAGGCCAGGCAAGCCAAGCAAGGCTATGTTAAGTGGAGGCAAGGCTAAGCCACGAAAACGCGAGGCTAGGCCATGCACGGCAAGGCAAGGAAAGGGTAACGTAAGGGAAGGCAAGGCAAGGCAAAGCAAGGCAAGGGAAGTGTAACGGAATGCACGGCAAGGCAAAGGAAAGACAAGGGAAGGCACGGCAAGGCAAGGCAAGGCTAAGGCAACGCAACGCAACGCAAGGCAATGTGAAGTTAAGGCCAGGAAAGGAAAGGGTAACAGAAGGCAAGGCAATGCAAAGCAAGGCAAGGCAAGGCAAGGAAAGGGTAATGGAAGGCAAGGCAAGGCAAGGCAAAGCAAGGCAAGGCAAGGCAAAGCAAGGCAAGGCAAGGCAAGGCAAGGGTAACGGAAGGGACGGCAAGGCAAGGGAAGGACAAGGCAAGGCACGGCAAGGCAAGGAAAGTCTAATGTAAGGCAACGCAAGGCTAGGCAATGCACGTCAAGGGAAGGGAAGGGTAACGGAAGGCAAGGCAAGGCAAAGCAAGAAAAGGCAAGGGTAACAGAGGGCACGGCAAGGCAAGGCAAGCCAAGTAAGGCTAAGGCAAGGGAAGGAAAAGCTATGGCACGACAACGCAAGGCTAGGCAATGCACCGCAAGGAAAGGAAAGGGTAACCGAAGGCAAGGCAAAGCAAGGCAAGTCAAGGGTAACGGAAGGCACGGCAAGGAAAGAAAATGTTAACAGAAGGCACGGCAAGGGAAGGGAAGGAAAAGGCAAGGCAAGTCAAGGCAAGGCAAGGCAAGGAAAGGCTAGGGCATGGCAACGCAGTGCGAGGCAATGCACGGCAAGGAAAGGAAAGGGAATCGGGAGGCAAGGCAAAGCAAGGCAAGTCAAGGGTAACGGAAGGCACGGCAAAGCAAGAAAATGTTAACGGAAGGCACGGCAAGGGAAGCGAAGGACAAGGCAAGGCACGGCCAGGCAAGTCAAGGCTAATGCAAGGCAAGGCAAGGCCACTCAATGCATGGCAAAGCAAGGTAAGTGTAAGGGAAAGCAGGGCAAGGCAAGGGAAGGACAAGGCAAGGCACGGCAAGGCAAGGGTAACGGAAGGCACGGCAAGGCAAGACAAGGGTAACGGAAGGCAAGGCACGGCAAGGCAAGGCAAGGCTAAGGCACGACAACGCAAGGCTAGGCAAGGCACGGCAAGGCAAGACAAGGGTAACAGAAGGCAAGGCAAGGCAAGGCTAAGGCACGACAACGCAAGGCTAGGCAGTGCAAGGCAAGGCAAGGAAAGGGTAACGGAAGGCAAGGCAAGGTAAGGCAAGGCAAGGCTAAGGCAACTGAACGCAACGCAAGGCAACGCAAAGTTAAGGCAAGGCAAGGCAAGGGTAACGGAAGGGAACGCACAGCAATGCAAGGCAATGCGAAGGCAAGGGAACGCAAGGCAACGCAAAGTTAAGACAAGGCAAGGAAAGGGAAACAGTGGGCAAGGCAATGCAAGGCAAAGCAAGGCAAGGAAAGGGTAACGGAAGTCAAGGCAAGGCCAGGCAAGGCAAGGCAAGGCAAAGAAAGACAAAGGTAGGGAAGGCAAGGGTAACGGAAGGGACGGCAAGGCAAGGGAAGGTCAAGGCAAGGCACGGCAAGGCAAGGAAAGGCTAAGGAATGGCAACGCAATGCTAGGCAATGCACGGCAAGGCAAGGGAAGGGTAACGGTAGGCAAGGCAAAGCAAGGCAAGGCAAGGCAAGGCAAAGCAAGGCAAAGCAAGGCAAGGTAAGGGTAATGGAAGGCACGGCATGACAAGGGAAGGACAAGGCAAGGCAACGCAAGGCTAGCCAATGCACGGGAAGGCAAGGAATGGGTAACGGAAGGCAAGGCGAGGCAAGGCTAGGGCACGGCAACGCAAGGCTAGGCAATGCACGGCAAGGAAAGGAAAGGGTAACGGGAGGCAAGGCAAATCAAGGCAAGTCAAGGGCAACGGAAGGCACGGCAAGGCAAGAAAATGTTAACGAAGGTACGGCAAGGGAAGGGAAGGACAAGGCAAGGTACGGCAAGGCAAGGAAACGCTAAGGTTAGGCAACGCAAGGCTAGGCAATGCACGGGAAGGCAAGGAATGGGTAACGGAAGGCAAGGCAAGGCAAGGCAACTCAAAGAAAGGCAAAGGAAGGTAAGGTAAGGTTAATGGAAGGCACGGCATGACAAGGGAAGGACATAGCAAGGCAAGGCACGGGAAGGCAAGGCAAGGCTAAGGCAAGGCAAGGTGAAGGCCAGGCAAGCCAAGCAAGGCTATGTTAAGTGGAGGCAATGCTGAGCCACGAAAACGCAAGGCTAGGCCATGCACGGCAAGGCAAGGAAAGGGTAACAGAAGGGAAGGCAAGGCAAGGCAAAGCAAGGCAAGGGAAGTGTAACGGAAGGCACGGCAATGCAAAGGAAAGCCAAGGGAAGGTACGGCAAGACAAGGCAAGGATAAGGCAAGGCAACTCAAGGCAAGGCAAGGAAACGGTAACGGAAGGCAAGGCACGGCAAGTCAAAGCAAGGCTAAGGCAAGGCAACGCAAGGCTAGGCAATGCACGGCAAGGCAAGGAAAGGGTAACGGAAGCGAAGGCAATGCAAGACAAGGAAAGGGGAACGGCACGTATGGCAAGGCAAGGCAAGGACAAGGCAAGGCACGGCAAGGCAAGGCAAGGCTAAGGCAACGCAACGCAACGCAAGGCAATGTGAAGTTAAGGCCAGGAAAGGAAAGGGTAACAGAAGGCAAGGAAATGCAAAGCAAAGCAAGGCAAGGAAAGGGTAATGGAAGGCAAGGCAAGGCAAGGCAAGGCTAAAGCAACACAACGCAACGCAAGGCAACGCAAAGTTAATGCAAGGCAAAGCAAGGGTAACGGTAGGGAAGGCAAGGCAAGGCAAGGCAAGTCTAAGGCAAGGCAAGTAACGGTTAACCGAAGGCAAGGCAAGGCAAGGCTAGGGCACGGCAAAGCAAGGCTAGGCAATGCACGGCAAGGAAAGGAAATGGAACCGGGAGGCAAGGCAAAGCAAGTCAAGTCAAGGGTAACGGAAGGCACGGCAAAGCAAGAAAATGTTAACGGAAGGCACGGCAAGGGAAGGGATGGACAAGGCAAGTCACGGCCCGGCAAGGCAAGGCTAAGGCAAGGCAAGGCAAGGCCAGGCAATGCATGGCAAGGCAAGGTAAGGGTAAGGGAAAGCACGGCAAGGCAAGGGAAGGACAAGGCAAGGCACGGCAAGTCAAGGGTAACGGAAGGCACGGCAAGGCAAGACAAAGGTAACGGAAGGCAAGGCACGGAAAGGCGAGTCAAGGCTAAGGCACGACAACGCAAGGCTAGGCAATGCACGACAAGGCAAGGAAAGGGTAACGGAAGGCAATGCAAGGCAAGGCAAAGCAAGGCAAGGCAAGGATAAAGGAAGGCACAGCAAGGCAAGACAATGGTAACGGAAGGCAAGGCACGGCAAGGCAAAGGAAAAACAAGGGAAGGCATGGCAAGGCAAGGCAAGGATAAGGCAAGGCAACTCAAGGCAAGTCAAGGAAAGGGTAACGGAAGGAAAGGCACGGCAAGTCAAAGAAGGGCTAAGGCAAGGCAACGCAAGGCTAGGCAATGCACGGCAAGGCAAGGAAAGGGTAACGGAAGGCACAGCACGGCAAGGCAATGCAATACTGAGGAAAGGCAAAGCAAGGCAATGCAAAGTGAAGGCAACACAACACAGGCAAGGCTAAGGCAAGGGGAGGCAAGGGAAGGCAAGGGTAACGGAAGGCACGGCAAGGCAAGACAACGGTAACAGAAGGCTCGGCAACGCAAGGTAAGGACAAGGCAAGGGACGGCAAGGCAAGACAATGCTAACGGAAGGCAAGGAACGGCAAGGCAAGGAAAGGCTAAGGCAACGCAACGAAACGCAAGGCAACGCGAAGTTAAGGAAAGCCAAGGAACGGGTAACGGAAGGGAAAGCACGGAAAGGCACGGAAAGGGTAACGGAAGGCAAGGCACGGCAAGGAAAGGCAAGGCTAAGGCAATGCAACGCAAGGCAAAGCAAAGTTAAGGCAAGGCAAGGAAAAGGTAACAGAAAGCAAGGCAATGCAAGGCAAAGCAAGGCAAGGCAAGGCAAAGCAAGGCAAGGCAAGGGTAACGGAAGGGACGGCAAGGTAAGGGAAGGAAAAGGCAAGGCACGGCAAGGCAAGACAATGGTAACGGAAGGGAAGGCACGGCAAAGCAAGGAAAGGCTAAGGCAACCCAACGCAATGCAAGGCAACGCGAAGTTAAGGCAAGGCAAGGAACGGGTAACGGAAGGCAAGGAACGGAAAGGCAGGGTAAGGGTAACGGAAGGCAAGGCACGGAAAGGCAAGGCAAGGCTAAGGGAAGGCAACGCAAGGCAAGGCAAGGTTAAGGCCAGGCAAGCCAAGCAAGGCTATGTTAAGTGGAGGCAAGGCTAAGCCACGAAAACGCGAGGCTAGGCCATGCACGGCAAGGGAAGGAAAGGGTAACGTAAGGGAAGGCAAGGCAAGGCAAAGCAAGGCAAGGGAAGTGTAACGGAATGCACGGCAAGGCAAAGGAAAGACAAGGGAAGGCACGGCAAGGCAAGGCAAGGATAAGGCAAGGCAACTCAAAGCAAGGCAAGGAAAGGGTAACGGAAGGAAAGGCACGGCAAGTCAATGCAAGGCTAAGGCAAGGCAACGCAAGGCTAGGCAATGCACGGCAAGGCAAGGAAAGGGTAACGGAAGGCAAAGCACGGCAAGGCATTGCAATGCTGAGGAAAGGCAAAGAAAGGCAATGCAAAGTGAAGGCAACACAACAGAAGCAAGGCTAAGGCAATTGGAGGCAAGGGAAGGCAAGGGTAACGGAAGGCACGGCAAGGTAAGACAGTGGTAACGGAAGGCAAGGAACAGCAAGGCAAGGAAAGGCTAAGGCAACGCAACGTAACGCAAGGCAACGCGAAGTTAAAGCAAGGCAAGGAACGGGTAACGGAAGGGAAGGCGAAAGGCACGGAAAGGGTAACGGAAGGCAAGGCACGGCAAGGCAAGGCAAGGCTAAGGAAAGGCAACGCAAGGCAAAGCAAGGCAAAGCAAGGGTAACGGAAGCGACAGCAAGGTAAGGGAAAGAAAACGCAAGGCACGGCAAGGCAAGGAAAGGCTAAGGTAAGGCAACGCAAGGCTAGGCAATGCAGGGTAAGGCAAGGGAAGGGTAACGGAAGGCAAGGCAAGGAAAAGCAAGAAACGCAAGGGTAACAGAGGGCACGGCAAGGCAAGGCAAGCCAAGTAAGGCTAAGGCAAGGCAAGGCAAGGCTATCGCACAAAAACGCAAGGCTAGGCAATGCACCGCAAGGAAAGGAAAGGGTAACCGAAGGCAAGGCAAAGCAAGGAAAATCAAGGGTAACGGAAGGCACGGCAAGGGAAGGGAAGGACAAGGCAAGGCAAGGAAAGGCTAGGGCAAGGCAACTCAAGGCTAGGCAATGTACGGCAAGGCAAGGAAAGGGTAAAGGAAGGCAAGGCACTTCAAGGCAATGCAAAGCTGAGGAAAGGCAACGCAAGGCAATGCAAAGTGAAGGCAAGACATCCCAAGCAAGGCTAAAGCAAGGGGAGGCAAGGCAAGGCAAGGGTAACGCAAGGCACGGCAAGGCAAGACAAGTGTAATGGAAGGCTCGGCAAGGCAAGGGGGAGGACAAGGCAAGGCAAGGCAAGGCAAGGCAAGTCTAAGGCATGACAACGCAAGGCTAGGAAATAGACGGGAAGGCAATGAAAGGGTAACGGAAGGCAAGGCACGGCAAGGCAAGGCAAGGCTAAGGCAACGCAACGCAAGGCAACACAAAGTTAATGCAAGGCAAAGCAAGGGTAACGGTAGGGAAGGCAAGGCAAAGCAAGGCAAGTCTAAGGCATGAAAACGCAAGGCTAGGCAATGCACGGCAAGGAAATTAAAGGTTAACGGAAGGAAACGCAAGGCAAGGCTAGGGCACGGCAAAGCAAGGCTAGGCAATGCAGGGCAAGCAAAGGAAAGGGTAACGGGAGGCAAGGCAAAGCAAGGCAAGTCAAGGGTAACGGAAGGCACGGCAAGGCAAGAAAATGTTAACGAAGGTACGGCAAGGGAAGGGAAGGACAAGGCAAGGTACGGCACGGCAAGGAAACGCTAAGGTTAGGCAACGCAAGGCTAGGCAATGCACGGGAAGGCAAGGAATGGGTAACGGAAGGCAAGGCAACCAAGGCAATTCAAAGAAAGGCAAAGGAAGGCAAGGTAAGGTTAATGGAAGGCACGGCATGACAAGGGAAGGACAAGGCAAGGCAAGGCACGGGAAGGCAAGGCAAGGCTAAGGCAAGGCAACGTAAGGCAAGGTAGTTGAAGGACAGGCAAGCCAAGCAAGGCCAAGGTAAGGGGAGGCAAGGCTAAGCCTCGAAAACGCAAGGCTAGGCAACGCCCGGCAAGCAAGGAAAGTGTAATGGAAGGCAAGGGAAGGCAAGGCAAAGCCAGGCACGGGAAGTGTAACGGCAGGCACGGCAAGGCAAGGGAAGGACAAGTCAAGGCACGGCAAGGAAGTCAAGGCAAAGACAAGGCTATGCAAGGCTATGCAATGCACGGCAAGGCAAGGAAAGGGTAAAGGAATGTAAGGCACGGCAAGGCAATGCAAAGATGAGGAAAGGCAACGCAAGGAAATAAAAAGTGAAGGCAAGACAACACAAGCAAGGCTAAGGCAACGGGAGGCAGCAAGGCAAGGGTAACGGAAGGCTCGGCAAACCAAGGGAAGGACAAGGCAAGGCACTGCAAGGCAAGGCAAGTCTAAGGCATGACAACGCAAGGCTAGGCAATAGACGGCAAGGCAAGGAAAGGGTAACGGAAGGCAAGGCACGGCAAGGCAAGGCAAGGCTAAGGCAAGGCAACACAAGGCTAGGCAAGGCACGGCAAGGCCAGGAAAGGGTAACGGAAGGCAAGGCAAGGAAAGGCAAGGCAAGGCAAGGCTAAAGCCCTACAATGCAAGGCTAGGCAATGCACGGATAAGGCAAGGCAAGGATAAAGGAAGGCACGGCAAGGCAAGACAAGGGTAACGGAAGGAAAGGTACGGCAAGGCAAGGCAAGGCTAAGGCACGACAAAGCAAGGCAACGCAACGTTAAGACAAGGCAAGGAAAGGGAAACATAAGGCAAGGCAATGCAAGGCAAGGAAAGGCAAGGGAAAGAAAGGCAAAGGAAGAAAAGGCAAGTGTAACGGAAGGGACGGCAAGGCAAGGGAAGGACAAGGCAAGGCACGGCAAGGCAAGGGAAGGGTAACGGTAGGCAAGGCAAGGCAAGGCAATGCACGGCAAGGCAAGGGAAGGGTAACGGAAGGCAAGGCAAGGCAAGGCAAAGCAAGGCAAGGCAAGGGTAAAGGAAGGCAAAGCAAGGCCAGAAAATGGTAACGGAAGGCAAGGCACGGCAAGGCAAGGCAAGGCTAAGGCAACGCAACGCAACACAAGGCAACGCAATGTTAAGGCAAGGAAAGGCAATGGTGACGGAAGGGAACGCACGGCAATGCAAGGCAAGGCTAAGGCAAGGCAACGCAAGGCATCGCAAAGTTAGGACAAGGCAAGGAAAGGGAAACACAAGGCAAGGCAATGAAAGACAAAGCAAGGCAAGGAAAGGGTAACGGAAGTCAAGGCAAGGCCAGGCTAGGCAAAGAAAGGCAAAGGAAGGGAAGGAAAGGGTAACGGAAGGGACGGCAAGGCAAGGGAAGGACAAGGCAAGGCACGGCAAGGCAAGGAAAGGCTAAGGGAAGGCAACGCAATGATAGGAAATGCACGGCAAGTCAAGGGAAGGGTAAAGGTAGGCAAGGCAATGCAAAGCAAGGCAAGGCAAGGCAAGGCTAAGGCAACGCAACGCAACACAAGGCAACGCAATGTTAAGGCAAGGAAAGGCAATGGTGACGGAAGGGAACGCACGGCAATGCAAGGCAAGGCTAAGGCAAGGCAACGCAAGGCATCGCAAAGTTAGGACAAGGCAAGGAAAGGGAAACACAACGCAAGGCTAGGCAATGCCCGGAAAGGCAAGGAAAGGGTAACAGAAGGCAAGGCAAGGCAAGGGTAAAGGAAAGCACAGAAGGCCAGACAATGGTAACGGAAGGCAAGGCACGGCAAGTCAAGGCAAGGCTAAGGCAACGCAACGCAACGCAAGGCAAGGCAAAGTTAAGGCAAGCCAAGGCAAGGGTAACGGAAGGGAAAGCACGGCAATGCAAGGCAAGGCAAAGGCTAGGCAACGCAAGGCAGCGCAAAGTCAAGACAAGGCAACGAAAGGGAAACAGAAGGCAAGGCAAGGAAAGGCAAAGCAAGGCAAGGAAAGGGTAACGGAAGACAAGGCAAGGCCAGGCAAGGCAAGGCAAGGCAAAGAAAGGCAAAGGAAGGGAAGGCAAGGGTAACGAAAGGGACGGCAAGGCAAGGGAAGGACAAGGCAAGGCACGGCAAGGCAAGGAAACGCTAAGGGACAGCAACGCAATGCTAGGCAATGCACGGCAAGGCAAGGGAAGGGTAACGGTAGGCAAGCAAGGCAACGCAAGGCAAGGCAAAGAAAGGCAAAGGAAGGCAAGGTATGGTTAATGGAAGGCACGGCATGACAAGGGAAGGACAAGGCAAGGCAAGGCTAAGGCAAGGCAACGCAAGGCAAGGCAAGTTGAAGGAGAGGCAAGCCAAGCAAGGGCAAGGTAAGGAGAGTCAAGGCTAAGCAACGAAAACGCAAGGTTAGACAACGCACGGCAAGCAAGGAAAGGGTAATGGAAGGCAAGGCAAGGCAAGGCAAAGCAAGGCACGGGAAGTGTAACGGAAGGCAAGGGAAGGAAAAGGCAAGCACGGCAAGGAAGGCAAGGCTAAGGCAACGCAATGAAACGCAAGGCAATGAGAAGTTAAGGCAATAAAAGGAAAGGCTAACAGAAGGCAAGGCAATGCAAGGCAAAGCAAGGGAAGGAAAGGGTAATGGAAGGGAGGGCAAGCAAGGGAAGGACAAGGCAGGGCACGGCAAGGCAAGGAAAGGCTAATGTAAGGAAACGCAAGACTAGGCAATGCACGGCAAGGCACGGGAAGGGTAACGGAAGGCAAGGCAAGGCAAAGCAAGAAAAGGCAAGGGTAACAGGGTACGGCAAGGCAAGGCAAGCCAAGTAAGGCTAAGGCAAGGCAAGGAAAGGCTATGGCACGACAACGCAAGGCTAGGCAATGCACCGCAAGGAAAGGAAAGGGTAAACGAAGGCAAGGCAAAGCAAGGCAAGTCAAGCATAACGGAAGGCACGGTAAGGCAAGAAAATGTTAACGGAAGGAACGGCAAGGGAAGGGAAGGACAAGGCAAGGTACAGCAAGGCAAGGAAAGGCTAGGGCACGGCAACGCAAGGCTAGGCAATGCACGGCAAGGAAAGGAAAGGGAATCGGGAGGCAAGGCAAAGCAAGGCAAGTCAAGGGTAACGGAAGGAACGGCAAAGCAAGAAAATGTTAATGGAAGGCACGGCAAGGGAAGGGAAGGACAAGGCAAGGCACGGTCAGGCAAGGCAAGGTTAATGCAAGGCAAGGCAAGGCCAGGCAATGCATGGCAAGGCAAGGTAAGGGTAAGGGAAAGCAGGGCAATGCAAGGGAAGGACAAGGCAAGGCACGGCAAGGCAAGGGTAACGGAAGGCACGGCAAGGCAAGACAAGGGTAACGGAAGGGAAGGCACGGCAAGGCAATGAAAAGATGAGGAAAGGCAACGCAAGGCAATACAAAGTGAAGGCAAGACAACACAAGCAAAGCTAAGGCAAGGGGAGGCAGCAAGGTAAGTGTAACGGACGGCACGGCAAGGCAAGACAAGGGTAACGGAAGGCTCGGCAAACCAAGGAAAGTACAAGGCAAGGCACTGCAAGGCAAGGCAAGTCTAAGGCAAGGCAATGCCATGCAAGGCAAGCTTAAGGGAAGGAAATACAAACAAGGCTAAGGCAAGGGGAGTCAAGGCTCAGACACGACAACGCAAGGCTAGGCAATGCACGGCAACGCAAGGAAAGGGTAACGGAAGGGAAGGCAACGCAAGACAAGGAATGGGTAACGGAAGGCATGGCAAGGAAAGGGAAGGACAAGGCAAGGCACGGCAAGGCAAGGCAAGGCTAAGGCAACGCAACGCAACGCAAGGCAATGCGAAGTTAAGGCAATGAAAGGAAAGGCTAACAGAAGGCAAGGCAATGCAAGGCAAAGCAAGGGAAGGAAAGGGTAATGGAAGGGAAGGCAAGGCAAGGCAAGGAAAGGCAAGGAAAGGCAAAGCAAGGCAAGGCAAGGGTAACGGAAGGGACGGCAAGGCAAGGGAAGGACAAGGCAAGGCAAGGCAAGGAAAGGCAAGGCAAGGGTAACGGAAGGCACGGCAAGGCAATACAAGGGTAACGGAAGGCTCGGCAAGGCAAGGGAAGGACAAGGCAAGGCACGGCAAGGCAAGGCAAGGCTAAGGCATGACAACGCAAGGCTAGGCAATAGACGGCAAGGCAAGGAAAGGGTAACGGAAGGAAAGGCACGGCAAGGCAAGCCAAGGTTAAAGCAATGCAAGACAAGGCTTGACAATGCACGCCAAGTCAAGGAAAGCGTAACGGAATGCAAGGAACGGCAAGGCCAGGAAAGGGTAACGGATGGCAAGGCAAGGAAAGGCAAGGCAAGGCAAAGCAAGGCTAATGCACTACAATGCAAGGCTAGGAAATGCACGGATAAGGCAAGGAAAGGGTAACGGAAGGCAAGGCAAGGCAAAGCAAGGCAAGTCAAGGGTAAAGGAAGGCACGGCAAGGCAAGACAAGGTAATGTAAGGCTAAGGCAAGGCATTGCCTTGCAAGGCCAGGTTAAGGGAAGGCAAGACAAGCAAGGTTAAGGGAAGGAGAGACAAAGCTAATGCACAACAAAGCAAGGCTAGGCAATGCACGGCAAGGCAAGGAAACGGTAACAGAAGGCAAGGCAATGCTAGGCAAAGCAAAGCAAGGCAACGGTAACGGACGGCACGGCAAGGGAAGACAAGGGTAACAGAATGCTCGGCAAGGCAAGGGAAGGACAAGGCAAGGCACGGCAAGGCAAGGCAAGTCTAAGGCATGAAAACGCAACGTTAGGCAATGCACGGCAAGGCAAGGAAAGGGTAACGGAAGGCAAGGCAAGGCAAAGCAAGGCAAGGCAAGGGTAAAGGAAGGCACGGCAAGGCATGACGAGGGTAACGGAAGGCACGGCAAGGCAAGGGAAGGACATGGCACGGCAAGGCAAGGTAAGGCAAGGCTAAGGCAAGGCAATGCCATGCAAGGCCAGGTTAAGGGAAGGCAAGACAAGCAAGGCTAAGGCAAGGGGAGTCAAGGCTAAGACACGACAACGCAAGGCTAGGCAATGCACGGCAAGGCAAGGAAAGGGTAACGGAAGGGAAGGCAACGAAAGACAAGGAATTGGTAACGGAAGCCATGGCAAGGAAAGGAAAGGACAAGGCAAGGCACGGCAAGGCAAGGCAAGGCTAAGGCAACGCAACGCAACGCAAGGCAATGCGAAGTTAAGGCAATGAAAGGAAAGGCTAACAGAAGGCAAGGCAATGCAAGGCAAAGCAAGGGAAGGAAAGGGTAATGGAAGGGAAGGCAAGGCAAGGCAAAGAAAGGCAAGGAAAGGCAAAGCAAGGCAAGGCAAGGGTAACGGAAGGGACGGCAAGGCAAGGGAAGGACAACGCAAGGCACGGCAAGGCAAGGAAAGGCTAGGGCAAGGCAACGCAAGGCTAGCCAATGCACGGGAAGGCAAGGAATGGGTAACGGAAGGCAAGGCAAGGCAAGGCTAGGGCACGGCAACGCAAGGCTAGGCAATGCATGGCAAGGAAAGGAAAGGGAACCGGAGGGCAAGGCAAAGCAAGGCAAGTCAAGGGTAACGGAAGGCACGGCAAAGGAAGAAAATGTTAACGGAAGGCACGTCAAGGGAAGGGAAGGACAAGGCAAGGCACGGCCAAGCAAGGCAAGGCTAAGGGAAGGCAACGCAATGCTAGACAATGCACGGCAAGTCAAGGGAAGGGTAACGGTAGGCAAGGCAATGCAAAGCAAAGCAAGGCAAGGAAAGGGTAATGGAAGGCAAGGCAAGGCAAGACAAAGCAAGGCAAGGCAAGGCAAAGTAAGGCAAAGCAAGGCAAGGCAAGGGTAACGGAAGGGACGCCAAGGGAAGGGAAGCACAAGGCAAGGCACGGCCAGCCAAGGCAAGGCTAATGCAAGGCAAGGCAAGGCCAGGCAATCCATGGCAAGGCAAGGTAAGGCAAGGCTAAGGCAAGGCAAGGGTAACAGAAGACAAGGCAATGCAACGTAAGGCAAGGCTTAGGCAAGGCAATGTCATGCAAGGCCGGTTTAAGGGAAGGCAAGACAAGCAAGGCTAAGGCAAGGGGAGTCAAGGCTAAGACACGACAACGCAAGGCTAGGCAATGCACGGCAAGGCAAGGAAAGGGTAACGGAAGGGAAGGCAACGAAAGACAAGGAATTGTTAACGGAAGCCATGGCAAGGAAAGGAAAGGACAAGGCAAGGCACGGCAAGGCAAGGCAAGGCTAAGGCAACGCAACGCAACGCAAGGCAATGCGAAGTTAAGGCAATGAAAGGAAAGGCTAACAGAAGGCAAGGCAATGCAAGGCAAAGCAAGGGAAGGAAAGGGTAATGGAAGGGAAGGCAAGGCAAGGCAAAGAAAGGCAAGGAAAGGCAAAGCAACGCAAAGCAAGGGTAACGGAAGGGACGGCAAGGCAAGGGAAGGACAACGCAAGGCACGGCAAGGCAAGGAAAGGCTAGGGCAAGGCAACGCAAGGCTAGCCAATGCACGGGAAGGCAAGGAATGGGTAACGGAAGGCAAGGCAAGGCAAGGCTAGGGCACGGCAACGCAAGGCTAGGCAATGCATGGCAAGGAAAGGAAAGGGAACCGGAGGGCAAGGCAAAGCAAGGCAAGTCAAGGTTAACGTAAGGCACGGCAAAGGAAGAAAATGTTAACGGAAGGCACGGCAGGGGAAGGGAAGGACAAGGCAAGGCACGGCCAAGCAAGGCAAGGCTAAGGGAAGGCAACGCAATGCTAGACAATGCACGGCAAGTCAAGGGAAGGGTAACGGTAGGCAAGGCAATGCAAAGCAAAGCAAGGAAATGAAAGGTAATGGAAGGCAAGGCAAGGCAAGGCAAAGCAAGGCAAGGCAAGGCAAAGTAAGGCAAAGCAAGGCAAGGCAAGGGTAACGGAAGGGACGCCAAGGCAAGGGAAGCACAAGGCAAGGCACCGCCAGGCAAGGCAAGGCTAATGCAAGGCAAGGCAAGGCCAGGCAATCCATGGCAAGGCAAGGTAAGGGTAAGGGAAAATAGGGCAAGGCAAGGGAAGGACAAGGCAAGGCACGGCAAGTCAAGGGTAACGGAAGGGACGGCAAGGCAAGGGAAGGACAAAGCAAGGCACGGCAAGGCAAGGAAAGTCTAATGTAAGGCAAAGCAAGGCTAGGTAATGCAAGGCAAGGCAAGGGAAGGGTAACGGAAGGCAAGGCAAGGCAAAGCAAGTAAAGGCAAGTGTAACAGACGGCACGGCAAGGCAAGGCAAGCAAACTAAGGCTAAGGCAAGGCAAGGAAAAGCTATGGCACGAGAACGCAAGGCTAGGCAATGCACCGCAAGGAAAGGAAAGGGTAACCGAAGGCAAGGCAAAGCAAGGCAAGTCAAGGGTAACGGAAGGCACAGCAAGGCAAGAAAATGTTAATAGAAGGCACGGCAAGGGAAGGGAAGGACAAGGCAAGGCACGGCAAGGCAAGGAAAGGCTAGGGCACGGCAACGCAAGGCTAGGCAATGCTCGGCAAGGAAAGGAAAGGGAATCGGGAGGCAAGGCAAATCAAGGAAAGTCAAGGGTAACGGAAGGCACGGCAAAGCAAAAAATGTTAACGGAAGGCACGGCAAGGGAAGGGAAGGACAAGGCAAGGCACGGTCAGGCAAGGCAAGGCTAATGCAAGGCAAGTCAAGGCCAGGCAATGCATGGCAAGGCAAGGTAAGGGTAAGAGAAAGCGGGGCAAGGCAAGGGAAGGACAAAGCAAGGCACGGCAAGGCAAGGGTAACGGAAGGCACGGCAAGGCAAGACAAGGGTAACGGAAGGGAAGGCACGGCAAGGCAAGGCAAGGCTGAGGCACGACAACGCAAGGCTAAGCAATGCACGGCAAGGCAAGGAAAGGGTAACGGAAGGCAAGGCAAAGCAAGGCTAAGGCACGACAACGCATGGCTAGGCAGTGCACGGCAAGGCAAGGAAAGGTTAACGGAAGGCAAGGCACGGCAAGGCAAGGCAAGTCTAAGGCAACTCAACGCAACGCAAGGCAACGCAAAGTTAAGACAAGGCAAGGGTAACGGAAGGGAACGCACAGCAATGCAAGGCAAAGCGAAGGCAAGGCAACGCAAGGCAACGCAAAGTTAAGACAAGGCAATAAAAGGGAAACAGTGGGCAAGGCAATGCAAGGCAAAGCAAGGCAAGGAAAGGGTAACGGAAGTCAAGGCAAGCCAGGCAAGGCAAGGCAAGGCAAAAAAAGACTAAGGATGGGAAGGCAAGGGTAACGGAAGGGACGGCAAGGCAAGGGAAGGTCAAGGCAAGGCACGGCAAGGCAAGGAAAGGCTAAGGGAAGGCAACGCAATGCTAGGCTATGCACGGCAAGGCAAGGGCAGGGTAACGGTAGGCAAGGCAAAGCAAGGCAAGGCAAGGCAAGGCAAAGAAAGGCAAAGGAAGGCAAGGTAAGGGTAATGGAAGGCACCGGATGACAAGGGAAGGAGAAGGCAAAGCAAGGCACGGGAAGGCAAGGCAAGGCTAAGGCAAGGCAACGCAAGGCAAGGCAAGTTGAAGGACAGTCAAGCCAACCAATGCCAAGGAAAGGGGAGGCAAGGCTAAGGCACGAAAACGCAAGGCTAGGCAATGCACGGGAACCAAGCAAAGGGTAATGGAAGGCAAGGCAACGCAATGCAAAGCAAGGCACGGGAAGTGTAACGGAAGGCACGGCAAGGCAAGGGAAGGACAAGGTAAGGCACGGCAAGGAAGGCAAGGCTAAGACAAGGGAACGCAAGGCTAGGCAATGCACGGCAAGGCAAGGAAAGGGTAAAGGAAGGTAAGGCACGGCAAGGCAATGCAAAGATGAGGAAAGGCAACGCAAGGCATTACAAAGTGAAGGCAAGACAACACAAGAAAGGCTAAGGCAACGGGAGGCAGCAAGGCAAGGGTAACGGACGGCACGGCAAGGAAAGACAAGGGTAACGGAAGGCTCGGCAAACCAAGGGAAGGACAAGGCAAGGCACTGCAAGGCAAGGCAAGTCTAAGGCATGACAACGCAAGGCTAGGCAATAGACGGCAAGGCAAGTAAAGGGTAACGGAAGGAAAGGCACGGCAAGGCAAGGCAAGGTTAAAGCAAGGCAACACAAGGCTTGGCAATGCACGCCAAGTCAAGGAAAGCGTAACGGAATGCAAGGCACGGCAAGGCCAGGAAAGGGTAACGGATGGCAAGGCAAGGAAAGGCAAGGCAAGGCAAGGCAAGGCTAAAGCACTACAATGCAAGGCTAGTCAATGCACGGATAAGGCAAGGAAAGGGTAACGGAAGGCAAGGCAAGGCAAAGCAAGACAAGTCAAGGGTAAAGGAAGGCACGGCAAGGCAAGACAAGGTAATGTAAGGCTAAGGCAAGGCATTGCCTTGCAAGGCCAGGTTAAGGGAAGGCAAGACAAGCAAGGTTAAGGGAAGGAGAGACAAAGCTAATGCATAACAAAGCAAGGCTAAGCAATGCACGGCAAGGCAAGGAAAGGGTAACAGAAGGCAAGGCAATGCTAGGCAAAACAAAGCAAGGCAAGGGTTACGGAAGGCACGGCAAGGTTAGACAAGGGTAACAGAAGGCTCGGCAAGGCAAGGGAAGGACAAGGCAAGGCACGGCAAGGCAAGGCAAGTCTAAGGCATGAAAACGCAAGGTTAGGCAATGCACGGCAAGGCAAGGAAAGGGTAACGGAAGGCAAGGAAAGGCAAACCAAGGCAAGGCAAGGGTAAAGGAAGGCACGGCAAGGCATGACGAGGGTAACGGAAGGTACGGCAAGGCAAGGGAAGGACATGGCAAGGCAAGGTAAGGTAAGGCAAGGCTAAGGCAAGGCAATGCCATGCAAGGCCAAGTTAAGGGAAGGCAAGACAAGCAAGGCTAAGGCAAGGGGAGTCAAGGCTCAGACACGACAACGCAAGGCTAGGCAAAGCACGGCAAGGCAAGGAAAGGGTAACGGAAGTGAAGGCAACGCAAGACAAGGAATGGGTAATGGAAGGCATGGCAAGGAAAGGGAAGGACAAGGCAAGGCACGGCAAGGCAAGGCAAGGCTAAGGCAACGCAACGCAACGCAAGGCAATGCGAAGTTAAGGCAATGAAAGGAAAGGCTAACAGAAGGCAAGGCAATGCAAGGCAAAGCAAGGGAAGGAAAGGGTAATGGAAGGGAGGGCAAGGCAAGGCAAAGAAAGGCAAGGAAAGGCAAAGCAAGGCAAGGCAAGGGTAACGGAAGGGACGGCAAGGCAAGGGAAGGACAAGGCAAGGCACGGCAATGCAAGGAAAGGCTAGGGCAAGGCAACGCAAGGCTAGCCAATGCACGGGAAGGCAAGGAATGGGTAACGGAAGGCAAGGCGCGGAAAGGCTAGGGCACGGCAACACAAGGCTAGGCAATGCACGGCAAGGAAAGGAAAGGGTAACGGGAGGCAAGGCAAATCAAGGCAAGTCAAGGGTAACGGAATGCACGGCAAGGCAAGAAAATGTTAACGAAGGCACGGCAAGGGAAGGGAAGGACAAGGCAAGGTACGGCAAGGCAAGGAAACGCTAAGGTTAGGCAACGCAAGGCTAGGCAATGCACGGGAAGGCAAGGAATGGGTAACGGAAGGCAAGGCAAGGCAAAGCTAAGGCACGGCAACGCAAGGCTAGGCAATGCATGGCAAGGAAAGGAAAGGGAACCGGAGGGCAAGGCAAAGCAATGCAAGTCAAGGGTAACGGAAGGCACGGCAAAGGAAGAAAATGTTAACGGAAGGCACGGCAAGGGAAGGGAAGGACAAGGCACGGCACGGCCAGGCAAGGCAAGGCTAATGCATGGCAAGACAAGGCCAGGCAATCCATAGCAAAGCAAGGTAATTGTAAGGGAAAGCACGGCAAGGCAAGGGAAGGACAAGGCAAGGCACGGCAAGGCAAGGAAAGGCTAAGGGAGGGCAACGCAATGCTAGGCAATGCACGGCAAGTCAAGGGAAGGGTAACGGTAGGCAAGGCAATGCAAAGCAAAGCAAGGCAAGGAAAGGGTAATGGAAGGCAAGGCAAGGCAAGGCAAAGCAAGGCAAGGCAAGGCAAAGCAAGGCAAAGCAAGGCAAGGCAAGGGTAACGGAAGGGATGCCAAGGCAAGGGAAGGACAAGGCAAGGCACGGCCAGGCAAGTCAAGGCTAATGCAAGGCAAGGCAAGGCCAGGCAATCCATGGCAAGGCAAGGTAAGGGTAAGGGAAAGCACGGCAAGGCAAGGGAAGGACAAGGCAAGGCACAGCGAGGCAAGGGTAACGGAAGTCACGGCAAGGCAAGACAAGGGTAATGGAAGGCAAGGCACGGCAAGGCAAGATAAGGCTAAGGCACGACAAAGCAAGGCTAGCCAATGCACGGCAAGGCAAGGAAAGGATAACGGAAGGCAAGACAAGGCAAGGCAAAGCAAGGCAATGCAAGGGTAAAGCAAGGCAAGGTAAGGGTAATGGAAGGCACGGCATGACAAGGGAAGGACAAGGCAAGGCAAGGCACGGGAAGGGAAGGCAAGGCTAAGGCAAGGCAACGCAAGGCAAGGCAAGTTGACGGAGAGGCAAGCCAAGCAAGGCCAAATTAAGGGGAGGCAAGGCTAAGCCACGAAAACGCAAGGCTAGGCAACGCCCGGCAAGCAAGGAAAGTGTAATGGAAGGCAAGGGAAGGCAAGGCAAAGCAAGGCACGGGAAGTGTAAAGGCAGGTACGGCAAGGCAAGGGAAGGACAAGGCAAGGCACTGCAAGGAAGTCAAGGCAAAGACAAGGCAACGCAAGGCTAGGCAATGCACGGCAAGGCAAGGAAAGGCTAAAGGAAGGTAAGGCACGGCAAGGCAATGCAAAGATGAGGAAAGGCAACGCAAGGCAATACAAAGTGAAGGCAAGCCAACACAAGCAAGGCTAAGGCAACGGGAGGCAGCAAGGCAAGGGTAACGGACGGCACGGCAAGGCAAGAGAAGGGTAACGAAAGGCTCGGCAAACCAAGGGAATACAAGGCAAGGCACTGCAAGGCAAGGCAAGTCTAAGGCATGACAACGCAAGGCTAGGCAATAGACGGCAAGGCAAGGAAAGGGTAACGGAAGGCAAGGCACGGCAAGGCAAGGCAAGGCAAGGCTAAATCACTACAATGCAAGGCTAGGCAATGCACGGATAAGGCAAGGCAAGAATAACGGAAGGCACGGCAAGGCAAGACAAGGGTAACGGAAGGAAAGGTGCGGCAAGGCAAGGCAAGGCTAAGGCACGACAACGCAAGGCAACGCAACGTTAAGGCAAGGCAAGGAAAGGGAAACATAAGGCAAGGCAATGCAAGGCAAGGAAAGTGTAACGGAAATCAAAGCAAGGCCAGGCAAGGCAAGGAAAGGCAAGGGAAAGAAAGGCAAAGGAAGAAAAGGCAAGTGTAACGGAAGGTACGGCAATGCAAGGGAAGGACAAGGCAAGGCACGGCAAGGCAAGGAAAGGATAAGGGAAAGCAACGCAATGCTAGGCAATGCACGGCAAGGCAAGGGAAGGGTAACGGTAGGCAAGGCAAGGCAAGGCAATTCAAAGAAAGGCAAAGGAAGGCAAGGTAAGGGTAATGGAAGGCACGGCATGAAAAGGGAAGGACAAGGCAAGGCAAGGCACGGGAAGGCAAGGCAAGGCTAAGGCAAGGCAACGCAAGGCAAGGCAAGTTGAAGGACAGACAAGCCAAGCAAGGCCAAGGTAAGGGGAGGCAAGGCTAAGCCACGAAAACGCAAGGCTAAGCAACGCACGGCAAGCAAGGAAATTGTAATGGAAGGCAAGGAAAGGCAAGGCAAAGCAAGGCACGGGAAGTGTAACGGCAGGCACGGCAAGGCAAGGTAAGGACAAGGTAAGGCACGGCAAGGCAAGACAATGGTAACGGAAGGCAAGGCACGACAAGAGAAGGAAAGGCTAAGGCAACGCAACGCAACGCAAGGCAACGCGAAGTTAAGGCAAAGCAAGGAACGGGTAAAGGAAGGCAAGGAAAGGAAAGGCACGGAAAGGGTAACTGAAGGCAAGGCACGGCAAGGCAAGGCAAGGCCAAGGCAAGGTAACGCAAGGCAAAGCAAAGTTAAGGCAAGGCAAGGTAAGGGTAACAGAAAGCAAGGCAAAGCAAGAAAAGGAAAGGGCAACGGAAGGCAGGGCAAGGCAAGACAAATCAAGGCAAGGCAAGGGTAATGGAAGGCACGGCAAGTCAAGGGAAGGACAAGGCAAGGCAAGGCAGGTAAGGCAAGGCAAGGCTAAGGCAAGGCAACGCAAGGCAAGGCAAGGTTAAGGCCAGGCATGCCAAGCAAGGCTATGTTAGGTGGAGGCAAGCCTAAGCCACGAAAACGCAAGGCTAGGCCATGCACGGCAAGGCAAGGAAAGGGTAACGGAAGGGAAGGCTAGGCAAGGCAAAGCAAGGAAAGGGAAGTGTAACGGAAGGCACAGCAAGGCAAAGGAAAGAAAAGGGAAGGCACGGCAAGGCAAGGCAAGGATAAGGCAAGGCAACTCAAGGCAAGCCAAGGAAAGGGTAACGGAAGGCAAGGCATGGCAAGGCAAGGCAAGGATAAGGCAGGGTAACGCAAGGCAAAGCAAAGTTAAGGCAAGGCAAGGGAAGGGTAACAGAAAGCATGGCAATGCAAGACAAGGGTAAGGGAAGGCCAGCACGGCAAGGCAAGGCAAGGGTAACAGAAGGCTCGTCAAGGCAAGGTAAGGACAAGGCAAGGCACGGTATGGCAAGACAGTGGTAACGGAAGGCAAGGCAGGGCAAGTCAAGGAAAGGCCAAGGCAACACAATGCTGGGCAATGCACGCCAAGGCAAGGTAACTGTAAGGGATGGAACGGCAAGGCAAGGGAAGGATAAGGCAAGGCAACCCAAAGTTAAGGCAAGGCAAGGAAAGGGTAACAAAGGAAGTAAAGGCAAGGCAAAGGAAGGCAAGGCAAGGGTAACGGAAGGCACAGCAAGGCAAGGAACGTTTAACGGAAGGAAAGGCAAGGCAAGGCAAGGGTAACTGAAGGCATGGCAAGGCAAGGGAAGGAATAGGCAAGGCACTGCAAGGCAAGGCAAGGCTAAGGCAACGCAATGCAACGAAAGGCAACGCGAAGTTAAGGCAAGGCAAGGAACGGTAACGGAAGGCAAGGCACGGAAAGGCAAGGAAAGGGTAACGGAAGGCAAGGCACGGCAAGGCAAGGAAAGGCTATGGCAATGCAACGCAAGGCAAAGCAAAGTTAAGGCAAGGCAAGGAAAGGGTAACAGAAAGCAAGGCAATGCAAGGCAAAGCAACGCAAGGAAAGGGTAACGGAAGGAAAGGCAAGGCAAGGCAAAGCAAGGAAAAGCAAGGCAAGGCAAGGGTAACGGAAGGAACGGCAAGGCATGGGAAGGACAAGGTAAGGCAGGGCAAGGAAAGGAAATGCTAAGGCAAGGCAACGCAAGGCTAGGCAATTCACGGCAAGGAAAGGGAAGGGTAACGGAAGGCAAGGCAAGGCAAGGCAATGCAAGGCAAGGGAAGTGTAACGGAAGGCACGGCAAGGCAACGTAAGGGTAAGGGAAGTCACGGCAAGGCAACGTAAGGGTAAGGGAAGGCACGGCAAGGCAAGGGAAGGACTTGCCCAGGCACGGCAAGGTAAGACAAGGCTAAGGCAAGGCAATGCCAATCAAGGCCAGTTTAAGGGAAGGCAAGACAAACAAGGTTAAGGCAAGGGAAGACAAAGCTAATGCACGACAACGCAAGGCTAGTCAATGCACGGCAAGGCAAGGGAAGGGTAACAGAATGCAAGTCAAGGCAAGGTAAGGCAAGGCTAAGGCAAAGCAATCCCTTGCAAGGCCAGGTTAAGGGAATTCAAGACAAGCAAGGGTTAGGCAGAGGGAGACAAAGCTAATGCACGACAACGCAAGGCTAGGCAATGCACTGCAAGGCAAGGAAAGCGTAACAGAAGGCAAGTGAAGGCAAGGCAAGGCAAGGCTAAGGCAAGGCAATGCCATGCAAGGCCAGGTTAAGGGAAGGCAAGACAAGCAAGGCTAAGGCAAGGGGAGACAAGGCTAAGGCACGACAACGCAAGGCTAGGCAATGCACGGCAAGGCAAGGAAAGGGTAACGGAAGGGAAGGCAAAGCAAGACAAGGCAAGGGTAACGGAAGGCACGGCAGGGCAAGTCAAGGCAAGTCCAAGGCAACACAAAGCTGGGCAATGCACGGCAAGGCAAGGTAAGTGTAAGGGAAGGCACGGCAAGGCAAGGCAAGGGCAATGGAACGCACAGCAAGGCAAGGAAAGGGTAACGGAAGGCAAGGCAAGTCAAGGCAAGGAAAGGCTAAGGTAAGGCAACGCAAGGCTAGGCAATGCACGGCAAGGCAAGGGAAGGGTAACAGAAAGCAAGGCAATGCAAGGCAAAGGAAGGCAAGGACAGGGTAACGGAAGGCAAGGCAAAGCAAGGCAAAGCAAGGCAAGGCACGTCAAAGCAAGGCAAGGCAAGGGTAACGGAAGGGACGGCAAGGCAAGGGAAGGACAAGGCAAGGCAAGCCAAGTAAGCCTAAGGCAAGGCAAGGAAAGGCTATGGCACGACAACGCAAGGCTAGGCAATGCACCGCAGGGAAAGTAAAGGGTAACGGAAGGCAGGGCAAGGCAGGGCTAAGGCAAGGCAACGAAAGGCAAGCGAAGGTTAAAGCCAGGCAAGCCAAGCCAAGCTATGTTATGGGGAGGCAAGGCTAAGGCATGCCAACGCATGGCTAGGCAATAGACGGCAAGGCAAGGAAAGTGTAACAGAAGGCAAGGCAAGGCAAGGCTAAGGCAAGGCAATGCAAGGCTAGGAAATTTACCGCAAGGCAAGGGAAGGGTAACGGACGGCAAGGCAAGGCAAGGGAAAGCAATGCAAGGCAAGGTTAACGGAAGACACGGCAAGGCAAGGCAAGCCAAGTAAGGCTAAGGCAAGGAAAGGCAAGGCTAAGGCACGACCACGCATTCCTAGGCAATGCACCGCAAAGAAAGGAAAGGGTAACGGAAGGCAAGGCAAGGCAAGACAAAGCAAGGCAAGTCAAGGGTAACGGAAGGCACGGCAAGAAAAGGGAAGGAGAAGGCAAGGCAAGGCACGGCAAGGCACGGCAAGGCAATGCAAGGCTAAGCACCGCATAGGGAAGGCACGGTTAAGGCCAGGCAAGCCAAGCAATGCTAAAGCAAGGGGAGGAAAGGCTAAGCTACGACAACGCAAGGCTAGGCAATGCAATGCAAGGCCAGGAAACGGTAACGTAATCCAAGGCAATGCAAGGCCAAGCAAGGCAAGGCAATGATAACGGAAGGCACGGCAAGGCAAGGGAAGGACAAAGCAAGGCACGGCAAGGCAAGGAAAGTCTAAGGCACGACAATGCAAGGCTAGGCAAGGGGACACAAGGCTAAGGCACGACAACCCAAGGCTAGGTAATAGACGGCAAGGCAAGGAAAGGGTAATGGAAGGCAAGGCACGGCAAGGCAAGGCAAGACTAAGGCAAGGCAACACAAGGCTATGCAATGCACGGCAAGGCAAGGAAAGGGTAACAGAAGGCAAGGCAATGCAAGGCAAAGCAAAGCAAGGCAAGGGTAACAGAAGGCACGGAAAGGCAAGACAAGGTAATGTAAGGCTAAGGCAAGGCAATGCCATGCAAGACCAGGTTAAGCGAAGGCAAGAAAAGCAAGGTTAAGGGAAGGAGAGACAAAGCTAATGCACAACAACGCAAGGCTAGGCAATGCACGGCAAGGCAAGGAAAGGGTAACAGAAGGCAAGGCAATGCAAGGCAAAGCAAAGCAAGGCAAGGGTAACGGAAGGCACAGCAAGGCAAGACAAGGGTAACGGAAGGCTCGGCAAGGCAAGGGAAGGACAAGGCAAGGCAAGGCAAGGAAAGGCTAAGGCAAGGCAACGCAAGGCTAGGCAATGCACGGCAAGGAAAGGGAAGGGTAACAGAGGGCACGGCAAAGCAAGGCAAGCCAAATAAGTTAAGGCAAGGCAAGGAAAGGCTATGGCACGACAACGCAAGCCTAGGCAATGCACCGCAAGGAAAGGAAAGGGTAACCGAAGGCAAGGCAAAGCAAGGCAAGTCAAGGGTAACGGAAGGCACGGCAAGGCAAGAAAATGTTAACGGAAGGCACGGCAAGGGAAGGGCAGGACAAGGCAAGTCACGGCAAGGAAAGGAAAGGTTAGGGCAAGGCAACGCAAGGCTAGCCAATGCACGCGAAGGCAAGAAATGGGTAACGGATGGCAAGGCAAGACAAGGCTAGGGCACGGCAACCCAAGGCTAGGCAATGCACGGCAAGGAAAGGAAAAGGTAACGGGAGGCAAGGCAAAGCAAGGCAAGTCAAGGGTAACGGAAGGCACGGAAAGGCAAGAAAATGTTTACCGAAGGCACGGCAAGGCAAGAGAAGGACAAGGCACGGCAAGGCAAGGGTAACGGAAGGCACGGCAAGGCAAGACAAGGGTAACGGAACGCAAGGCACGGCAAGGCAAGGCAAGGGTAAAGGAAGGTAAGGCACGGCCAGGCAATGCAAAGCTAAGGAAAGTCAACGTAAGGCAATGCAAAGTGAAGGCAAGGCAACCCAAGCAAGGCTAAGGCAAGCGTAGGCAAGGCAAGGCAAGGGTAACGGAAGGCTCGGCAAGGCAAGACAAGGGTAACGGAAGGCTCGGCAAACCAAGGGAAGGACAAGTCAAGGCACTGCAAGGCAAGGCAAGTCTACGGCATGACAACGCAAGGCTAGGCAATAGACGGCTAAGGCAAGGAAAGGGTAACGGAAGGCAAGGCACGGCAAGGCAAGGCAAGGCTAAGGCAAGGCAACACAACGCTAGGCAATACACGGCAAGGCAAGGAAAGGGTAACGGAAGGCAAGGCACGGCAAGGCCAGGAAAGTGTAACGGAAGGCAAGGCACGGCAAGGCCAGGAAAGGGTAACGGAAGGCAAGGCAAGGAAAGGCAAGGCAAGGCAAGGCTAAAGCACTACAATGCAAGGCTAGGCAATGCACCGGTAAGGCAAGGAAAGGGTAACGGAAGGCCAGGCAAGGCAAAGGAAGGCAAGTCAAGGGTAAAGGAAGGCACGGCAAGGAAAGACAAGGTAATGTAAGGCTAAGGCAAGGCAATGCCATGCAAGGCCAGGTTAAGGGAAGGCAAGACAAGCCAGGTTAAGGGAAGGAGAGACAAAGCTAATGCACAACAACGCAAGGCTAGGCAATGCACGGCAAGGCAAGGAAAGGGTAACGGAAGGCAAGGCAATGCAAGGCAAAGCAAAGCAAGGCAAGGGTAACGGAAGGCACGGCAAGGCAAGACAAGGGTCACGGAAGGCTCGGCAAGGCAAGGGAAGGACAAGGCAAGGTACGGCAAGGCAAGGCAATTCTAAGGCATGAAAATTCAAGGCTAGGCAATGCACGGCAAGGCAAGGAAAGGGTAACGGAAGGCAAGGCGAGGCAAGGCAAAGCAAGGCAAGGCAATGGTAAAGGAAGGCACGGCAAGGCAAGACGAGGGTAACGGAAGGCACGGCAAGGCAAGGGAAGGACATGGCAAGGCAAGGAAAGGTACGGCAAGGCTAAGGCAAGGCAATGCCATGCAAGGCCAGGTTAAGGGAAGGTAAGACAAGCAAGGCTAAGGAAGGGGAGTCAAGGCTAAGGCACGACAACGCAAGGCTAGGCAATGCACGGCAAGGCAAGGAAAGGGTAACGGAAGGGAAGTCAAAGCAAGACAAGGAAAGGGTAATGGAAGGCATGGCAAGGCAAGGGAAGGACAAGGCAAGTTACGGCAAGGCAAGGCAAGGCTAATGCAACGTAACGCAACACAAGGCAATGCGAAGTTAAGGCAAGGAAAGGAAACGGTAAGAGAAGGCAAGGCAATGCAAAGCAAAGCAAGGCAAGGAAAGGGTAATGGAAGGCAAGGCAAGGCAAGGCAAAGCAAGGCAAGGCAAGGGTCACGGAAGGGACGCCAAGGCAAGGGAAGGACAAGGCAAGGCAAGGCAAGGAAAGGCTAAGGCAAGGCAACGCAAGGCTAGGCAATGCACGGCAAGGCAAGGGAAAGGTAACGGAAGGCAAGAAAAGGCAAAGCAACAAAAGGGAAGGGTAACAGATGGCACGGCAAGGCAAGACAAGCCAAGTAAGGTTAAGGCAAGGCAAGGAAAGGCTATGGCACGACAAAGCAAGGCTAGGCAATGCACCACAAGGAAAGGAAAGGGTAACGGAAGGCAAGGCAAGGCAAAAGAATGTTAACGGAAGGCACGGCAAGGGAAGGGAAAGACAAGGCCAGGCACGGCAAGGCAAGGCAAGTCTAAGGCATGAAAACGAAAGGTTAGGCAATGCACTTCAAGGCAAGGAAAGGGTAACGGAAGGCAAGCAAGGCAAGGCAAATCAAGGCAAGGCAAGGGCAAAGGAAGGCACGGCAAGGCAAGACGAGGGTAACGGAAGGCACGGCAAGGCATGGGAAGGACATGGAAAGGCAAGGCAAGGTAAGGCAAGGCTAAGGCAAGGCAATGCCATGCAAGCCCTGGTTAAGGGAAGGCAAAACAAGCAAGGCTAAGGCAAAGGGAGTCAAGGCTAAAGCAAGACAACGCAAGGCTAGGCAATGCACAGCAAGGAAAGGAAAGGGTAACGGGAGGCAAGGCCAAGCAAGGGATGTCAAGGGTAACCGAAGGCAAGGGAAGGGCAAGAAAATGTTAACAGAAGGCCCGGCAAGGGAAGAGAAGGACAAGGCAAGGCACGGCAAGGCAAGGCAAGGCAAGGCAAGGCTAATGCAAATGAAGGCAAGGCCAGGCATTGCATGGCAAGGCAAGGTAAGGGTAAGGGAAAGTACGGCAAGGCAAGAGAAGGACAAGGCAAGGCACGGCAAGGCAAGGGTAACGGAAGGCACGGCAAGGCATGACAAGGGTAATGGAAGACAAGGCAAGGGAAGGGAAGGCCAGGCAATGCATGGCAAGGCAAGGTAATGTTAAGGGAAAGCAAGGCAAGGCAAGGGAAGGACAAGGCAAGGCACGGCAAGGCAAGTGTAACGGAAGGCACGGCAAGGCAAGACAAGGGTAACAGAAGGCAAGACACCGCAAGGTAAGGCAAGGCTAAGGCACGACAACGCAAGTCTAGGCAATGCACTTCAAGGCAAGGAAAGGGTAACGGAAGGCAAGGCAAGGCAAGGCAAAGCAAGGCAAGGCAAGGGTATAGGAAGGCACGGCAAAGCAAGGGAAGGACTTGGCTAGGCAAGGCAAGGTAAGGCAAGGCTAAGGCAAGGCAATGCCAATCAAGGCGAGGTTAAGGGAAGGCAAGACAAGCAAGGTTAATTCAAGGGGAGACAAAGCTAATGCACGACAACGCAAGGCTAGTCAATGAACGGCAAGGCAAGGAAAGGGTAACAGAATGCAAGTCAAGGCAAGGTAAGGCAAGGCTAAGGCAAGGCAATCCCATGCAAGGCCAGGTTAAGAGAAGGCAAGACAAGCAAGGGAAGGCACGGGGAGACAAAGCTAATGCACGACAACGCAAGGCTAGGCAATGCACGGCAAGGCAAGGAAAGCGTAACAGAAGGCAAGTCAAGGCAAGGTAAGGCAAGGCTAAGGCAAGGCAAAGCCATGCAAGGCCAGGTTAAGGGAAGGCAAGAAAAGCAAGGCTAAGGCAAGGGGAGTCAATGCTAAGGCACGACAACGAAATACTAGGCAATGCACGGCAAATCAAGGAAAGGGTAACGGAAGGGAAGGCAAAGCAAGACAAGTCAAGGGTAACTGAAGTCATGGCAGGGCAAGTCAAGGTAAGGCCAAGGCAACACAAGGCTGGGCAATGCACGCCAAGGCAAGGTAACTGTAAGGGAAGGCACGGCAAGTCAAGGGAAGGATAAGGCAAGGCAACGCAAAGTTAAGGCAAGTCAAGGAAAGGGTAACAGAAAGCAAGGCAAGGCAAGGTAAAGCAAGGCAAAGCAAGGCAAGGAAAGGGCAACGGAAGGCAAGGCAAGGCAAGGGTAACGGAAGTCACGGCAAGGCAAGGGAAAGACAAGGCAATGCAAGGCAAGGCAAGGCAAGGATAAGGCAAGGCAACGCAAAGCAGGGCAAGTTTAAGGCAAGGCAAGCCAAGCAAGGCTAAGGCAGGGGAGAAAATGCTAAGGCACAATGAAAGGCTAGGCAATGCACGGCAAGACAAGGAAAGGGTAACGGAAGGCACAGCATGGCAAGGAAAGGGTAACGGAAGGCAAGGCAAGGTAAGGCAAAGGTAACTGAAGGCATGGCAAGGCAAGGGAAGGAAAAGGCAAGGCACTGCAAGGCAAGGCAAGTCTAAGGCAACGCAACGCAACGCAACGCAAGGCAACGTGAAGTTAAGGCAAGGCAGGGAACGGGTAACGGAAGGCAATGCACGGAAAGGCAAGGAAAGGGTAACGGAAGGCAAGGCACGGCACGGCAATGCAAGGCTAGGCACCGCAAAGGGAAGACAAGGTTAAGGCCACGCAAGCCAAGCAAAGCTAAGGCAAGGGGAGGGAAGGCTAAGCTACGACAACGCAACGCTAGGCAATGCACGGCAAGGCCAGGAAAGGGTAACGTAAGGCAAGGCAATGCAAGGCCAAGCAAGGCAAGGCAATGATATCGGAAGGCCCGGCATGGCAAGGCAAGTTTAACGGAAGGCACGGCAAGGCAAGGGAAGGACAAGGCAAGGCACGGCAAGGCAAGGAAAGGCTAAGGCAAGGCAACGCAAGGCTAGGCAAGGGGAGACAAGGCTAAGGCACGACAACGCAAGGCTAGGCAATGCACGGCAAGGCAAGGAAAGGGTAACGGAAGGCACAGCATGACAAGGAAAGGGTAACGGAAGGCAAGGCAAGGCAAGGCAAGTTAAAGGTAACTGAAGGGATCCAAGGCAAGGGAAGGAAAAGTCAAGGCACTGCAAGGCAAGGCAAGGCTAAGGCAACGCAACGCAACGCAAGGCAACGTGAAGTTAAGGCAAGGCAAGGAACGGGTGACGGAAGGCAAGGCACGGAAAGGCAAGCAACGGGTAACGGAAGGCAAGGCACGGAAAGGCAAGGAAAGGGTAACGGAAGGCACGGCACGGCAAGTCAAGGCATGGCTAAGGCATGGCAACGCAAGGCTACGCAATGAACGGAAAGGCAAGGAAAGGGTAATGGAACGAAAGGCAAGGCAGGCTAGGGCACGGCAACGCAAGGCTAGGCAATACACGGCAAGGAAAGGAAAGGGTAACGGAAGGCAAGGCAAAGCAAGGGAAGTCAATGGTAACGGAAGGCACGGCAAGACAAGAAAATGTTAACGGAAGGCACGGCAAGGCAAGGGAAGGATAAGGCACGGCACGGCAAGGCAAGGCACGTCTAAGGTAAGGCAACGCAGGGCAAGACAAGCTTAAGGCAAGGCAAGACAAGCAAGGCTAAGCCAAGGGGAGACAAGGCTAAGACACGATAAAGCAAGGCTAGGCAATGCACAGGAAGACAAGGAAATGGTAACGGAAGGGAAGGCAAGGCAACGAAAAGCAAGGTAAGGCAAGGCTAAGGCAAGGCAAAGCCATGCAAGGCCAGGTTAAGGGAAGGCAAGACAAGCAAGGCTAAGGCAAGGGGAGTCAAGGCTAAGGCACGACAACGCAAGGCTAGGCAATGCACGGCAAGGCAAGGAAAGGGTAACGGAAGGCACAGCAAGGCAAGGAAAGGGTAACGGAAGGCAAGGCAAGGCAAGGCAAGTTAAAGGTAACTGAAGGGATCCAAGGCAAGGGAAGGAAAAGGCAAGGCACTGCAAGGCAAGGCAAGGCTAAGGCAACGCAACGCAACGCAAGGCAACGTGAAGTTAAGGCAAGGCAAGGAACGGGTGACGGAAGGCAAGGCACGGAAAGGCAAGCAACGGGTAACGGAAGGCAAGGCACGGAAAGGCAAGGAAAGGGTAACGGAAGGCACGGCACGGCAAGTCAAGGCATGGCTAAGGCATGGCAACGCAAGGCTACGCAATGAACGGAAAGGCAAGGAAAGGGTAATGGAACGAAAGGCAAGGCAGGCTAGGGCACGGCAACGCAAGGCTAGGCAATGCACGGCAAGGAAAGGAAAGGGTAACGGAAGGCAAGGCAAAGCAAGGCAAGTCAATGGTAACGGAAGGCACGGCAAGACAAGAAAATGTTAACGGAAGGCACGGCAAGGCAAGGGAAGGATAAGGCACGGCACGGCAAGGCAAGGCACGTCTAAGGTAAGGCAACGCAGGGCAAGCCAAGGTTAAGGCAAGGCAAGACAAGCAAGGCTAAGCCAAGGGGAGACAAGGCTAAGACACGATAAAGCAAGGCTAGGCAATGCACAGGAAGACAAGGAAATGGTAACGGAAGGGAAGGCAAGGCAACGAAAAGCAAGGTAAGGCAAGGCTAAGGCAAGGCAAAGCCATGCAAGGCCAGGTTAAGGGAAGGCAAGACAAGCAAGGCTAAGGCAAGGGGAGTCAAGGCTAAGGCAAGACAACGCAAGACTAGGCAATGCATGGCAAGGTAAGGAAAGGGTAACGGAAGGGAAGGCAAAGCAAGACAAGGCAAGGGTAACTGAAAGCATGGCAAGGCAAGGGAAGGAAAAGGCAAGGCACTGCAAGGCAAGGCAAGTCTAAGGCAACGCAACGCAACGCAACGCAACGCAAGGCAACGTGAAGTTAAGGCAAGGCAGGGAACGGGTAACCGAAGGCAAGGCACGGAAAGGCAAGGAAAGGGTAACGGAAGGCAAGGCACGGCAAGGCAAGGCACGGCACGGCAAAGCAAGGCTAGGCACCGCAAAGGGATGGCAAGGATTAGGCCAGGCAAGCCAAGCAAAGCTAAGGCAATGGGAGGAAAGGCTGAGCTACGACAACGCAACGCTAGGCAATGCACGGCAAGGCCAAGAAAAGATAACGTAAGGCAAGGCAATGCAAGGCCAAGCAAGGGAAGGCAATGATATCGGAAGGCACGGCATGGCAAGGCAAGGGTAACGGAAGGCACGGCAAGGCAAGGGAAGGACAACGCAAGGCACGGCAAGGCAAGGAATGGCTAAGGCACGACAATGCAAGGCTAGGCAAGGGGAGACAATGTTAAGGCACGACAACGCAAGGCTAGGCAATGCACGGCAAGGCAAGGAAAGGGTAACGGAAGGCACAGCATGACAAGGAACGGGTAACGGAAGGCAAGGCAAGGCAAGGCACGGCAAGGGTAACTGAAGGGATGGCAAGGCAAGGGAAGGAAAAGGCAAGGCACTGCAAGGCAAGGCAAGGCTAAGGCAACGCAACGCAACGCAAGGCAACGTGACGTTAAGGCAAGGCAAGGAACGGGTAACGGAAGGCAAGGCACGGAAACGCAAGGAACGGGTAACGGAAGGCAAGGCACGGAAAGGCAAGGGAAGGGTAACGGAAGGCACGGCACGGCAAGTCAAGGCATGGCTAAGGCATGGCAACGCAAGGCTACGCAATGAACGGAAAGGCAAGGAAAGGGAAAAGGAAGGCAAGGCAAGGCAAGGCAAGGCTAGGGCACAGCAACGCAAGGCTAGGCAATGCACGGCAAGGAAAGGAAAGGGTAACGGAAGGCAAGGCAAAGCAAAGGAAGTCAATGGTAACGGAAGGCACGGCAAGACAAGAAAATGTTAACGGAATGCACGGCAAGGCAAGGGAAGGACAAGGCACGGCACGGCAAGGCAAGGCAAGTCTAAGTTAAGGCAACGCAAGGCAAGCCAAGGTTAAGGCAAGGCAAGACAAGCAAGGCTAAGGCAAGGGGAGACAAGGCTAAGACACGACAAAGCAAGGCTAGGCAATGCACAGGAAGACAAGGAAATGGTAACGGAAGGGAAGGCAAGGCAACGAAAAGCAAGGTAAGGCAAGGCTAAGGCAAGGCAAAGCCATGCAAGGCCAGGTTAAGGGAAGGCAAGACAAGCAAGGCTAAGGCAAGGGGAGTCAAGGCTAAGGAACGACAACGCAAGACTAGGCAATGCATGGCAAGGCAAGGAAAGGGTAACGGAAGGGAAGGCAAAGCAAGACAAGGCAAGGGTAACTGAAATCACGGCAGGGCAAGTCAAGGTAAGGCCAAGGCAAAACAAGGCTGGGCAATGCACGCCAAAGCAATGTAACTGTAAGGGAAGGCACGGCAAGGCAAGGGAAGGATAAGGCAAGGCAACGCAAATTTAAGGCAAGACAAGGAAAGGGTAACAGAAAGCAAGGCAAGGCAAGGCAAAGGAAGGCAAGGCAAGGGCAATGGAACGCACAGCAAGGCAAGGAAAGGTAACGGAAGGCAAGGCAAGTCAAGGCAAGGCAAGAGTAACTGAAGGCATGGCAAGGCAAGGGAAGGAATAGGCAAGGCACTGCAAGGCAAGGCAAGGCTAAGGCAACGCAACGCAACGCGAGGCAACGCGAAGTTAAGGCAAGGCAAGGAACGGGTAACGGAAGGCAAGGCACGGAAAGGCAAGGAAAGGGTAACGGAAGGCAAGGCACGGCAAGGCCAGGAAAGGCTAAGGTAAGGCAACGCAAGGCTTGGCAATGCACGGCAAGGCAAGGGAAGGGTAACAGAAAGCAAGGCAATGCAAGGCAAAGAAAGGCAAGGAAAGGGTAACAGAAGGCAAGGCAAAGCAAGGCAAGGCACGTCAAAGCAAGGAAAGGCAAGGGTAACGGAAGGGACGGCAAGGCAAGGGAAGGACAAGGCAAGGCAAGCCAAGTAAGCCTAAGGCAAGGCAAGGAAAGGCTATGGCACGACAACGCAAGGCTAGGCAATTCACCGCAAGGAAAGGAAAGGGTAACGGAAGGCAGGGCAAGGTAGGGGTAAAGCAAGGCAAAGCAAGGCAAGCCAAGGTTAAAGCCAGGCAAGCCAAGCAAAGCTATGTTAAGGGGAGGCAAGGCTTAGGCATGCCAACGCAAGGCTAAGCAATAGACGGCAAGGCAAGGAAACAGTAACAGAACGCAAGGCCAGGCAAGGCTAAGGCAAGGCAATGCAAGGCTAGGAAATTTACCGCAAGGCAAGGGAAGGGTAACGGACGGCAAGGCAAGGCAAGGCAAAGCAAGGCAAGGCAAGGTTAACGGAAGACACGGCAAGGCAAGGCAAGCCAAGTAAGACTAAGGCAAGGGGAGGAAAGGCTAAGCTACGACAGCGCAAGGCTAGGCAATGCACGGCAAGGCCAGGAAAGGGTAACGTAATCCAAGGCAATGCAAGGCCAAGCAAGGCAAGGCAATGATAACGGAAGGCACGGCATGGGAAGGCAAGGGTAACAGAAGGCACGGCAAGTCAAGGGAAGGACAAAGCAAGGCAAGGCAAGGCAAGGAAAGGCTAAGGCACGACAATGCAAGGCTAGGAAGGGTACACAAGGCTAAGGCACGACAACGCAAGGCTAGGTAATAGACGGCAAGGCAAGGAAAGGATAACGGAAGGCAAGCCACGGCAAGGCAAGGCAAGGCAAAGGCAAGGCAACACAAGGCTTGGCAATGCACGGAAAGGCAAGGAAAGGGTAACAGAAGGCAAGGCAATGCAAGGCAAAGCAAAGCAAGGCAAGGGTGACAGAAGGCTCGGAAAGGCAAGAGAAGGTAATGTAAGGCTAAGGCAAGGCAATGCCATGCAAGACCAGGTTAAGGGAAGGCAAGAAAAGCAAGGTTAAGGGAAGGAGAGACAAAGCTAATGCACAACAACGCAACGCAAGGCAATGCGAAGTTAAGGCAATGAAAGGGAAGGGTAACAGAAGGCAAGGCAATGCACGGCAAAGCAAGGCAAGGAAAGGGTAATGGAAGGCAAGGCAAGGCAAGGCAAAGCAAGGAAAGGCAAGGCAAAGCAAGACAAAGCAAGGCAAGGCAAGGGTAACGGAAGGGACGGCAAGGCAAGGGAAGGACAAGGCAAGTAAAGGCTAAGGCAAGGCAACGCAAGGCTAGGCAATGCACGGCAAGGCAAGGGAAGGGTAACAGAGGGCACGGCAAGGCAAGGCAATCCAAGTAATTCTAAGGCAAGGCAAGGAAAGCTATGGCACGACAACGTAAGGCTAGGCAATGCACCGCAAGGAACGGAAAGGGTAACCGAAGGCAAGGCAAAGCAAGGCAAGTCAAGCGTAACGGAAGGCACGGCAAGGCAAGAAAATGTTAACGGAATGCACGGCAAGGGAAGGGCAGGACAAGGCAAGTCACGGCAAGGAAAGGAAAGGCTAGGGCAAGGCAACGCAAGGCTACCCAATGCACGGGAAGGCAAGGAATGGGTAACGGATGGCAAGGCAAGACATGGCTAGAGCACGGCAACCCAAGGCTAGGCAATGCACGGCAAGGAAAGGAAAAGGTAACGGGAGGCAAGGCAAAGCAAGGCAAGTCAAGGGTAACGGAAGGCGCGGAAAGGCAAGAAAATGTTTACGGAAGGCACGGCAAGGGAAGGGAAGGACAAGGCAAGGCACGGCAAGGCAAGGCTAATGCAAGACAAGACAAGGCCAGGCAATGCATGGCAAGGCAAGGTAAGGGTAAGGGAAGGCACGGCAAGGCAAGACAAGGGTAACGGAACGCCAGGCACGTCAAGCCAAGGCAACGCAAGGCAAGGCAATTTGAAGGCCAGGCAAGCTAAGCAAGGCTAAGGTAAGGGGAGGCAAGGCTAAGCCACGAAAACGCAAGGCTAGGCAATGCACGGCAAACAAGGAAATTGTAATGGAAGGCAAGGCAAGGCAAGGCAAAGCAAGGCACGGGAAATGTAACGGAATTCAAGGCAAGGCAAGGGAAGTACAAGGCAAGGCACGGCAAGGAAGGCAAGGTTAAGACAAGGCAACCCAAGGCTAGGCAATGCACGGCAAGGCAAGGAAAGGGTAAAGGAAGGTAAGGCACGGCAAGGCAATGCAAAGCTGAGGAATGTAAACGCAAGGCAATGCAAAGTGAAGGTAAGACCACCCAAGCAAGGCTAAAGCAAGGGGAGGCAAGGCAAGGCAAGGGTAACGGACTGCACGGCAAGGCAAGACAAGGGTAACGGAAGGCTCGGCAAACCAAGGGAAGGACAAGGTAAGGCAATGCAAGGCAAGGCAAGTCTAAGGCTTGACAACGAAAGGCTAGGCAATAGACGGCAAGGCAAGGAAATGGTAACGGAAGGCAAGGCACGGCAAGGCAAGGCAAGGCTAAGGCAAGGCAACACAAGGCTAGGCAATACACGGCAAGGCAAGGAAAGGGTAACGGAAGGCAAGGCGCGGCAAGGCCAGGAAAGGGTAACGGAAGGCAAGGCAAGGAAAGGCAAGTCAAGGCAAGGCTAAAGCACTACAATGCAAGGCAAGGAAATGCACCGGTAAGGCAAGGAAAGGGTAACGGAAGGCCAGGCAAGGCAAAGGAAGGCAAGTCAAGGGTAAAGGAAGGCACGGCAAGGCAAGACAAGGTAATGTAAGGCTAAGGCAAGGCAATGCCATGCAAGTCCAGGTTAAGGGAAGGCAAGACATGCCAGGTTAAGGGAAGGAGAGACAAAGCTAATGCACAACAACGCAAGGCTAGGCAATGCACGGCAAGGCAAGGAAAGGGTAACGGAAGGCAAGGCAATGCAAGGCAAAGCAAAGCAAGGCAAGGGTAACGGAAGGCACGGCAAGGCAAGACAAGGGTCACGGAAGGCTCGGCAAGGCAAGGGAAGGACAAGGCAAGGTACGGCAAGGCAAGGCAAGTCTAAAGCATGAAAATTCAAGGCTAGGCAATGCACGGCAAGGCAAGGAAAGGGTAACGGAAGGCAAGGCGAGGCAAGGCAAGGACAAGGCAAGGCAAGGCAAGGCAAGGCAAGGCTAGGCAATGCGCGGCAAGGCAAGGAAAGAGTAACGGAAGGGAAGGCAAAGCAAGACAAGGAAAGGATAATGGAAGGCATGGCAAGGCAAGGGAAGGACAAGGCAAGTTACGGTAAGGCAAGGCAAGGCTAATGCAAGGCAACGCAACGCAAGGCATTGCGAAGTTAAGGCAAGGAAAGGATAGGGTAACAGAAGGCAAGGCAAGGCAAGGCAAAGCAAGGCAAGGCAAGGCAACGCAAGGCTAGGCGATGCACGGCAAGGCAAGGGAAGGGTAACAGAAGGCAAGAAAAGGCAAAGCAACAAAAGGGAAGGGTAACAGAGCGCACGGCAAGGCAAGGCAAGCCAAGTAAGGCTAAGGCAAGGCAAGGAAAGGCTATGGTACGACAAAGCAAGGCAAGTCAACGGTAACGGAAGGCATGGCAAGGCAAGAGAATGTTAACGGAAGGCACGGCAAAGGAAGCGAAGGACAAGGCAAGCCACGGCAAGGCAAAGCAAGTCTAAGGCATGAAAACGCAAGGCTAGGCAATGCACGACAAGGCAAGGAAAGGGTAACGGAAGGCAGGGCAAGGCAAGGGAAGGACATGGCAAGGCAAGGCAAGGTAAGGCAAGGCTAAGACAAGGCAATGCCACGCAAGCCCAGGTTAAGGGAAGGCAAGACAAGCAAGGCTAAGGCAAGGGGAGTCAAGGGTAAAGCACGACAACGCAAGGCTAGGAAATGCACGGCAAGGAAATGAAAGGGTAACGGGAGGCAAGGCCAAGCAAGGCAAGTCAAAGGTAACGGAAGGCACGGCAAGGCAAGAAAATGTTAACAGAGTGCACCGCAAGGGAAGAGAAGGACAAGGCAAGGCACGGCAAGGCAAGGCAAGGCTAATGCAAGGCAAGGCAAGGCCAGGCAATGCATGGTAAGGCAAGGTAAGGGTAAGGGAAAGTACGGCAAGGCAAGGGAAGGACAAGGCAAGGCACGGCAAGGCAAGGGTAACGGAAGGCACTTCAAGGCAAGACAAGGAAAACAGAAGGCAAGACACCGCAAGGTAAGGCAAGGCTAAGGCAAGACAACGCAAGGCTCGGCCATGCACTTCAAGGCAAGGAAAGGGTAACGGAAGGCAAGGCGAGGCAAGGCAAAGCCAGGCAAGGCAAGGGTAACGGAAGGCACGGCAGGGCAAGGGAAGGACTTGGCTAGGCAACGCAAGGTAAGGCAAGGCTAAGGCAAGGCAATGCCAATCAAGGCGAGGTTAAGGGAAGGCAAGACAAGCAAGGTTAATTCAAGGGGAGACAAAGCTAATGCACGACAACGCAAGGCTAGTCAATGAACGGCAAGGCAAGGAAAGGGTAACAGAATGCAAGTCAAGGCAAGGTAAGGCAAGGCTAAGGCAAGGCAATCCCATGCAAGGCCATGTTAAGGGAAGGCAAGACAAGCAAGGCTAAGGCAAGGGGAGTCAAGGCTAAGGCACGACAACGCAAGACTAGGAAATGCGCGGAAAATCAAGGAAAGGGTAACGGAATGGAAGGCAAAGCAAGACAAGTCAAGGGTAACTGAAGGCATGGCAGGGCAAGTCAAGGTAAGGCCAAGGCAACACAAGGCTGGGCAATGCACGCGAAGGCAAGGTAACTGTAAGGGAAGGCACGGCAAGGCAAGGGAAGGATAAGGCAAGGCAACGCAAAGTTAAGGCAAGGCAAGGAAAAGGTAACAGAAAGCAAGGCAAGGCAAGGCAAAGGAAGGCAAGGCAAGGGTAACGGAAGGTACAGCAAGGCAAGGAAAGGGTAACGGAAGGCAAGGCAAGGCAAGGATAACTGAATGCATGGCAAGGCAAGGGAAGGAATAGATAAGGCAATGCAAGGCAAGGCAAGGCTAAGGCAACGCAACGCAACGCAAGGCAACACGAAGTTAAGGCAAGGCAAGGAAGGGGTAACGGAAGGCAAGGCAGGAAAGGCAAGGAAAGGGTAACGGAAGGCAAGGCACGGCAAGGCAAGGAAAGGCTATGGCAATGCAACGCAAGGCAAAGCAAAGTTAAGGCAAGGCAAGGAAAGGGTAACAGAAAGCAAAGCAATGCAAGGCAAAGCAAGGCAAGGAAAGGGTAACGGAAGGAAAGGCAAGGCAAGTCAAAGCAAGGCAAGGCAAGGCAAAGCAAGGCAAAGCAAGGCAAGGCAAGGGTAACGGAAGGGACGGCAAGGCATGGGAAGGACAAGGTAAGGCAGGGCATGGAAAGGAAAGGCTAAGGCAAGGCAACGCAAGGCTAGGCAATGCACGGCAAGGCAAGGGAAGGGTAACGGCAGGCAAAGCAAGGCAAGGCAAAGCAAGGCAAGGGAACTTTAACGGAAGGCACGGCAAGGCAAGGGAAGGACATGCCCAGGCACGGCAAGGTAAGGCAAGGCTAAGGCAAGGCAATGCAAATCAAGGCCAGGTTAAGGGAAGGCAAGACAAACAAGGTTAAGGCAAGGGGAGACAAAGCTAAGGCACGACAACGCAAGGCTAGTCAATGCATGGCAAGGCAAGGGAAGGGTAACAGAATGCAAGGCAAGGCAAGGTAAGGCAAGGCTAAGGCAAAGCAATCCCATGCAATGCCAGGTTAAGGGAATTCAAGACAAGCAAGGGTTAGGCACAGGGAGACAAAGCTAATGCACGACAACGCAAGGCTAGGCAATAGACGGCAAGGCAAGGAAAGGGTAACGGAAGGCAATGCACGGCAAGGCAAGGCAAGGCTAAGGCAAGGCAACACAAGGATAGGCAATACACGGCAAGGCAAGGAATGGGTAACGGAAGGCAAGGCACGGCAAGGCCAGGAAAGTGTAACGGAAGGCAAGGCAAGGAAAGGCCATGCAAGGCAAGGCTAAAGCACTACAATGCAAGGCTAGGCAATGCACGGGTAAGGCAAGGAAAGGGTAACGGAAGGCCAGGCAAGGCAAAGCAACGCAAGTCAAGGGTAAAGGAAGGTATGGCAAGGCAAGACAAGGTAATGTAAGGCTAAGGCAAGACAATGCCATGCAAGGCCAGGTAAAGGGAAGGCAAGACAAGCCAGGTTAAGGGAAGGAGAGACAAAGCTAATGCACAACAACGCAAGGCTAGGAAATGCACGGCAAGGCAAGGAAAGGGTAACGGAAGGCACGGCAAGGCAAGACAAGGGCCACGGAAGGCTCGGCAAGGCAAGGGAAGGACCCGGAAAAGCACGGCAAGGCAAGGCCAGTCTAAGGCATGAAAATTCAAGGCTAGGCAATGCACGGCAAGGCAAGGAAAGGGTAACGGAAGGCAAGGCAAGGCAAGGGAAAGCAAGGCAAGGCAAGGGTAAAGGAAGGCACGGCAAGGCAAGACGAGGGTAACGGAAGGCAGGGCAAGGCAAGGGAAGGACATGGCAAGGCAAGGCAAGGCAAGGTAAGGCAAGGCTAAGGAAAGGCAATGCCATGCAAGGCCAGGTTAAGGGAAGGTAAGACAAGCAAGGCTAAGGCAAGGGCAGTCAAGGCTAAGACACGACAACGCAAGGCTAGGCAATGCACGGCAAGGCAAGGAAAGGGTAACGGAAGGGAAGGCAAAGCAAGACAAGGAAAGGGTAATGGAAGGCATGGCAAGGCAAGGGAAGGACAAGGCAAGTTACGGCAAGGCAAGGGAAGGCTAATGCAACGCAACGCAACGCAAGGCAATGCGAAGTTAAGGCAACGAAATAAAGGGTAACAGAAGGCAAGGCAATGCAAAGCAAGGCAAGGCAAGGAAAGGGTAATGGAAGGCAAGGGAAGGCAAGGCAGGCTAGGGCACGGCAACGCAAGGCTAGGCAATGCACGGCAAGGAAAGGAAAGGCTAAGGCAAGGCAACGCAAGGCTAGGCAATGCACGGCAAGACAAGGGAAGGGTAACGGAAGGCAAGGCAAGGCAAGGCAACGCAAGGCAACACGACGTTAAGGCAAGGCAAGGAAAGGGTAATGGAAGGCAAGGCACGGAAAGGCAGGGAAAGGGTATCCGAAGGCAATGCACGGCAAGGCAAAGCAAGGCAAGGCAAGGCCAAGGCAAGGCAACGCAAGTCAACGCAAAGTTAAGGCAAGGCAAGGAAAGGGTAACAGAAAGCAAGGCAATGCAAGACAAAGCAAGGCAAGGCAAGTTTAAGGTCAGGCAAGCCAAGCAAGGCTAAGTTAAGGGCAGGCAAGGCTAAGCCACGAAAACGCAAGGCTAGGCAATGCACGGCAAGGCAAGGAAAGGGTAACGGAATGCAAGGCAAGGCAAGGCAAGGCAAGGAAAAGGCAAGACAATGCAAGGGTAGGCAATGCAAGGATAAGGCAAGGAAAGGGTAACGGAAGGCAAGGCAAGGCAAGGAATGGGTAACGGAAGGCAAGGCAAGTCAAGGAAGAGCAAGGAAAGTCAAGGGTAACGGAAGGCAAGGCAAAGCAAGGGAAAGACAAGACAAGGCAAGGCAAGGATATGGCAAGGCAACGCAAAGCAAGGCAAGGTTAAGTCAAGGCAAGCCAAGCAAGGCTAAGGCAAGGGGAGAAAATGCTAAGGCACGACAACGCAAGGCTAGGCAATGCACGTGAAGGCAAGGAAAGGGTAACAGAAGGCAAGGCATTGCAAGGCAAAGCAAGGCAAGAAAAGGGTAACTGAATGCAGGGCAAGGCAAGGGAAGCACAAGGCAAGGCACGGCAAGGCAAGGCAAGGCTTATACAATGCAACGCAACGCAAGGCAACGCGAAGTTAAGGCAAGGCAAGGAAAGTGTAATGGAAGGCAAGGCACGGAAAGGCAAGGCAAGGCTAAGGCAAGGCAACGCAAGTCAACGCAAAGTTAAGGCAAGGCAAGGAAAGGGTAACAGAAAGCAAGGCAAAGCAAGGCAAGGCAAGGGCAACGGAAGGCAAGGCAAGGCAACGCAAAGCAAGGCAAGGCAAGTCAAAGCAAGGCTAAGCAAGGCAAAGCAAGGTTAACAGAAGGGACAGCAAGGCATGGGAAGGACAAGGCAAGGCAGGGCAAGGCAAGGAAAGGATAAGGCAAGGCATCGCAAGGCTAGGCAATGCACGGCAAGGCAAGGAAAGGGTAAAGGAAGGCAAGGCAAGGCAAGGCAAGGGAAGTGTAACGGAAGGCAAGTCAAGGCAACGCAAAGCAAGGCAAGGCAAGAAAAAGCAAGGTAAGGCAAGGGTAACGGAAGGGACAGCAAGGCATGGGAAGGACAAGGCAAGGGAGGGCAAGGCAAGGAAAGGCTAAGGCAAGGCAACGCAAGGCTAGGCAATGCACCGCAAGGCAACGTAAGGGTAAGGGAAGACACGGCAAGGCAAGGGAAGGAAAACGCAAGGCACGGCAAGGCAAGGATAACGGAAGGTATGGCAAGGCAAGACAATGGTAACGGAACGCAAGGCATGGCAAGGCAAGGCAAGGCCAAGGCAACGCAAGGCTATGGCAAGGCAACGCAAGGCAACGCAAAGTTAAGGCAAGGCAAGTAAAGGGTAACGGAAGGCAAGGCAAGGAAAAGCAAGGCAAGGGTGACGGAAGTCTCGGCAAGGCAACGCACGGCTAGGCAATGCACGGCAATGCATGGAAAGGGTAACGAAATTCAAGACAAGGCAAGGCAAGGCAAGGCAAGGATAAGGCAAGGCAAGCCATGCAAGGCTAAGGCAAGGGGAGACAAGGCTAAGGCACGACAACGCAAGGCCAGGCAATTGACGGCTAGGCAAGGAAAGGGTAACAGAAGGCAAGGAAATGGAACGCAAAGCAAGGCAAGAAAAGGGTAACTGAAGGCATAGCAAGGCAAGGAATGCATAACGGAAGGCAAGGCAAGGCAAGGAAAGGGTAACTGAAGGCATGGCAAGGCAAGGGACGGACAAGGCAAGGCACGGCAAGGCAAGGCAAGGCTAAGGCAAGGCAACGCATGGCAACGCAAAGTTAAGGCAAGGCAAGGCAAGGGTAACGGAAGGCACGGCAAGGCAAGGGAAAGACAAGGCAAGGCAAGGCAAAGCAAGGATAAGGCAAAGCAACGCAAAGCAAGGCAAGGTTAAGGCAAGGCAAGCCGAGCAAGGCTAAGGCAAGGGGAGACAAGGCTAATGCACGACAACGCAAGGCTAGGAAATGCACGGCAAGGCAAGGCAAGGGTAACAGAAGGCAAGGCAATGCAAGGCAAAGCAATGCAAATAAAGGGTAACGGAAGGCACAGCAAGGCAAGGAAAGCGTAACGGAAGACAAGGGAAGGCAAGGCAAAGTAAGGCAAGGCAAGGGTAACTGAAGGCATGGCAAGGCACGGGAAGGACAAGGCAAGGCACGGGAAGGACAAGGCAAGGCACGGCAAGGCAAGGCTTATACAACGCAACGCAACGCAAGGCAACGCGAAGTTAAGGCACGGCAAGGAAAGGGTAACGGAAGGGAAGGCACGGAAAGGCAAGGTAAGGGTATCTGAACGCAAGGCACGGCAAGGCAAGGCAAGGCTAAGGCAAGGCAACGCAAGTCAACGGAAAGTTAAGGCAAGGCAAGGAAAGGGTAACAGAAAGCAAGGCAATGCAAGGAAAAGCAAGGCAAGGCAAGTCAAAGCAAGGCAAAGCAATGCAAGGCAAGGGTAACGGAAGGGACGGCAAGGCATGGGAAGGACAAGGCAAGGCAGGGCAGGGCAAGGAAAGGCTAAGTCAAGGCAACGCAAGGCAAGGCAATGCACGGCAAGGCAAGGGAAGGGTATCGGAAGGCAAGGCATGGCAAGGAAAAGCAAATCAAGGGAAGTGTAACGGAAGGCACGGAAAGGTGAGGGAAGGACAAGGCAAGGCACGGCAAGGCAAGGCAAGGCTAAGGCAAGGCAACGCAAGTCTAGGCAAGGGTAAACGAAGGCACGGCAATGCAAGACAAGGGTAACGGAAGGCACGGCAAGGCAAGGGAAGGACAAGTCAAGGCACGGCATGGCAAGGCAATGCTAAGGCAAGGTAACGCAAGGCTAGGCAATGTACGGCAATGCAAGGAAAGGGTAACGGAATGCAAGGCAAGGCAAGGCAAGGAAAAGGCAAGACAATGCAAGGGTAGGCAATGCAAGGATAAGGCAAGGAAAGGGTAACGGAAGGCAAGGCAAGGCAAGGCAAAGCAAGACAAGGCAAGGGTAAAGGAAGGCACGGCAAGGCAAGACAAGTGTAACGGAAGGCACAGCAAGGCAAGGGAAGGACATGGCAAGGCAAGGCAAGGTAAGGCAGGGCTAAGGCAAGGCAATGCAAGGCCAGGCAATGCACGGCAAGGCAAGTAAAGGGTAAGGGAAGGCAACGCAAGTCTAGGCAATGCACGGCAAGGCAAGGGAAGGATAACGGAAGGCAAGGCAAGGCCAAGCAAATCAAGGCAAGGGAAGTGTAACGGAAGGCACGGGAAGGCAAGGGAAGGACAAGGCAAGGCACGGCAAGGCAAGGCAAGGCAACGCAAGGCCAGGCAATGGTAAAGAAAGGCAAGACAAGCAAGGTTAACGCAAGGGGAGACAAAGCTAATGCACAAAAACGCAAGGCTAGGCAATGGACGGCAAGGTACGGCCAGGGTAACAGAAGACAAGGCAATGCAACGTAAGGTAAGTCTTAGTCAAGGCAACGTCATGCAAGGCCGGTTTAAGGGAAGGCAAGACAAGAAAGGCTAAGGCAAGGGGAGTCAAGGCTAAGGTACGACGACGCAAGGTGAGGCAATGCACAGCAAGGCAAGGAAAGGGTAACAGAAGGCAAGGCAATGCAAGGGAAAGCAAGGCAAGGAAAGGGTAACAGAAGGCACAGCAAGGCAAGAAAAGGGTAAAGGAAGGAAAGCCAAGACAAGGCAAAGCAAGGGAAGGGAAGGGTACCTGAAGGCAAGGCAATGAAAGGGAAGGACAAGGCAAGGCACGGTAAGGCAAGGCAACGCTAAGGCAACGCAACGAAAAGCAAGGAAAAGAGAAGTTTAGGCAAGGCAAGGAAAGGGTAACGCTACGCAAGGCACGGCAAGCCAAGGAAAACGTAACGGAAGGCAAGGCACGGCAAGGCAAGGCAAGGCCAAGGCAAGGCAACGCAAGGCCACGCCAATTTAAGGTAAGGCAATGAAAGGGTAACAGAAGGCAAAGCAATGCAAGGCAAAGCAAGGCAAGGAAAGGGTAACGCAAGGCAAGGCAAGGCAAGGGAAGGCTAAGGCAAGGCATCGGAAGGCTACGCAATGCACGGCAAGGCACGGGAAGGGTAACGGAAGGCGGGGCAAGGCAAGACAAATAAAGGCAAGGCAAGGGTAATGGAAGGCACGGCAAGACAAGGGAAAGACAAGGCAAGGCAAGGCAAAGCAAGGGAAGGATAAGGCAAGGTAAAGCAAAGCAAGGCAAGGTCAAGGCAAGGCAAGCCAAGCAAGGCTGAGGCAAGGGGAGACAAGGCTAAGGCACGACAACGCAAGGCTAGACAATGCTCGTCAAGGCAAGGAAAGGGTAACAGAAGGCAAGGCATTGCAAGGCAAAGCAAGGCAAGAAAAGGGTAACTGAAGGCACAGCAAGGCAAGGAAAGGGTAACGGAAGGCAAGGCAAGGCAAGGCAAAGCAAGGCAAGGCAAGGGTAAGTGAAGGCATGGCAAGGCAAGGGAAGCACAAGGCAAGGCACGGCAAGGCAAGGCAAGGCTTGTACAATGCAACGCAACGCAAGGCAACGCGAAGTAAAGGCAAGGCAAGGAAAGTGTAATGGAAGGCAAGGCACGGAAAGGCAAGGAAAGGGTATCGGAAGGCAAGGCACGGCAAGGCAAGGCAAGGCTAAGTCAAGGCAGCGCATGTAAAAGCAAAGTTAAGGCAAGGCAAGTAAACTGTAACAGAAAGCAAGGCAAAGCAAGGCAAGGCAAGGGCAACGCAAGGCTAGGCAATGCACGGCAAGGCAAGGAAAGGGTAACCGAAGGCAAGGCAATGCAAGGCAAAGCAAGGCAAGGAAAGGCAAGGGAAGGACAAGGCAAGGCACGGCAAGGCAAGGCAAGGCTAAGGCAACTGAAGGCAACGCAAGGCAACACGACGTTAAGGCAAGGCAAGGAAAGGGTAACGGAAGGCAAGGCACGGAAAGGCAAGGAAAGGGTAACAGAAGGCAAGGCATTGCAAGGCAAAGCAAGGCAAGAAAAGGGTAACTGAAGGCACAGCAAGGCAAGGAAAGGGTAACGGAAGGCAAGGCAAGGGAAGGCAAAGCAAGGCAAGGCAAGGGTAAGTGAAGGCATGGCAAGGCAAGGGAAGCACAGGCAAGGCACGGCAAGGCAAGGCAAGGCTTGTACAATGCAACGCAACGCAAGGCAACGCGAAGTAAAGGCAAGGCAAGGAAAGTGTAATGGAAGGCAAGGCACGGAAAGGCAAGGAAAGGGTATCGGAAGGCAAGGCACGGCAAGGCAAGGCAAGGCTAAGTCAAGGCAGCGCATGTAAAAGCAAAGTTAAGGCAAGGCAAGTAAACTGTAACAGAAAGCAAGGCAAAGCAAGGCAAGGCAAGTGCAACGCAAGGCTAGGCAATGCACGGCAAGGCAAGGAAAGGGTAACCGAAGGCAAGGCAATGCAAGGCAAAGCAAGGCAAGGAAAGGCAAGGGAAGGACAAGGCAAGGCACGGCAAGGCAAGGCAAGGCTAAGGCAACTGAAGGCAACGCAAGGCAACACGACGTTAAGGCAAGGCAAGGAAAGGGTAACGGAAGGCAAGGCACGGAAAGGCAAGGAAAGGGTAACGAAAGGCAAGGCACAGCAAGGCAAGGCAAGGCTACGGCAAGGCAACGCAAGGCAAAGAAAGGGTAACGGAAGGCAAGGCAAGGCAAGGCAAAGCAAGAAAAGGGAAGGCTAACAGAGGGCACGGCAAGGCAAGGCAAGCCAAGTAAGGCTATAGCAAGGGAAGGAAAGGCTATGGCACGACAACGCACGGCTAGGCAATGCACCGCAAGGAAAGGAAAGGGAAACGGAAGGCAGGGCAAGGCAAGAAAATCAAGGCAAGGCAAGGGTAATGGAAGGCACGGCAAGACAAGGGAAGGACAAGGCAAGGCAAGGCACGCCAAGGCAAGGCACGGCTAAGGCAAGGCAACGCAAGGCAAGGCAATGCAAGTTTAAGGTCAGGCAAGCCAAGCAAGGCTAAGTTAAGGGCAGGCAAGGCTAAGCCACGAAAACGCAAGGCTAGGCAATGCACGGCAAGGCAAGGAAAGGGTAAAGGAAGCGAAGGAACGGCAAGGCAACGAATGGGTAACGGATTGCAAGGCAGGGCAAGGCAACGCAAGGTTATGCCAAGGCAACCCAAGGCAACGCAAAGATAAGGCAAGGCTAGGAATGGGTAACGGAAGGCAAGGCAAGGCAAGGAAGAGCAAGGCAAGTCAAGGGTCACGGAAGGCAAGGCAAGGCAAGGGAAAGACAAGGCAAGGCAAGGCAAGGATATGGCAAGGCAACGCAAAGCATGGCAAGGTTAAGTAAAGGCAAGCCAAGCAAGGCTAAGGCAAGGGGAGAAAAGGCTAAGGCACGACAACGCAAGGCTAGGCAAGGCACGTCAAGGCAAGGAAAGGGTAACAGAAGGCAAGGTATTGCAAGGCAAAGAAAGGCAAGAAAAGGGTAACTGAAGACACAGCAAGGCAAGGAAAGGGTAACGGAAGGCAAGGCACGGCAATGCAAAGCAAGGCTAAGGCAAGGCAACGCAAGTCAACGCAAAGTTAAGGCAAGGCAAGGAAAGGGTTACAGAAAGCAAGGCAAAGCAAGGCAAGGCAAGGGCAACGGAAGGCAAGGCAAGGCAACGCAACGCAAGGCAAGGCAAGTCAAAGCAAGGCAAAGCAAAGCAAGGCAAGGTTAACAGAAGGGACAGCATGGCATGGGAAGGACAAGGCAAGGCAGGGCAAGTCAAGGAAAGGATAAGTCAAGGCATCGCAAGGCTAGGCAATGCACGGCAAGGCAAGGAAAGGGTAACGGAAGGCAAGGCAAGGGAAGTGTAACGGAAGGCAAGGCAAGGCAACGCAAAGAAAGGCAAGGCAAGTCAAAGCAAGGTAAGGCAAGGGTAACGGAAGGGACAGCAAGGCATGGGAAGGACAAGGCAAGGCAGGGCAAGGCTATGGCAAGGCAACGCAAGGCAACGCAATGTTAAGGCAAGGCAAGGAAAGGGTAACGGAAGGGAAGACAAGGCAAGGCAAGGCAAGGGAAGGATAAGGCAAGGCAAGCCAAGGAAGGCTAAGGCAAGGGGAGACAAGGCTAAGGCACGACAACGCAAGGCTAGGCAATGGACGGCTAGGCAAGGAAAGGGTAACAGAAGGCAAGGAAATGCAACGCAAAGCAAGGCAAAAGAAGGGTAACGGAAGGCACAGCAAGGCAAGGAATGCATAACGGAAGGCAAAGCAAGGCAAGGCAAGGGTAACTGAAGGCATGGCAAGGCAAGTGAAGGACAAGGCACGGCACGGCAAGGGAAGGCAAGGCTAAGGCAAGGTAACGCAAGGCAATGCAAAGTTAAGGCAAGGCAAGGAAAGGGTAACGGAAGGGAAGGCACGGAAAGGCAAGGAATGGGTAACGGATTGCAAGGCACGGCAAGACAACGCAAGGCTATGGCAAGGCAACGCAAAGTTAAGGCAAGGCAAGGAAAGTGTAACGGAAGGCAAGGCAAGGCACGGAAAAGCAAGGCAAAACAAGGGTAACGGAAGGCTCGGCAAGGCAACGCACGGCTAGGCAATGCACGGCAATGCATGGAAAGGGTAACGGAAGGCAAGACAAGGCAAGGCAAGGCAAGGCAAGGCAAGTCAAGGGCAACCTAAGGCAAGGCAATGCAAGGGAAAGACAAGGCAAGGCAAGGCAAAGATATGGCAAGGTAACGCAAAGCAAGGCAAGGTTAAGTCAAGGCAAGCCAAGCAAGGCTAAGGCAAGGGGAGAAAAGGCTAAGGCACGACAACCCAAGTCTAGGCAATGCACGTTTAGGCAAGGAAAGGGTAACAGAAGGCAAGGCATTGCAAGGCAAAGCAAGGCAAGAAAAGGGTAACTGAAGGCACAGCAAGGCAAGGAAAGGGTAACGGAAGGCAAGGCAAGGCAAGGCACAGCAAGGCAAGGCAAGGGTAACTGAAGGCATGGCAAGGCAAGTGAAACACAAGGCAAGGCACGGCATGGCAAGGCAAGGCTTATACAATGCAACGCAACGCAAGGCAACGCGAAGTTAAAGCAAGGCAAGGAAAGGGTAATGGAAGGCAAGGCACGGAAAGGCAGGGAAAGGGAATCCGAAGGCAATGCACGGCAAGGCAAGGCAAGGCAAGGCAAGGCAAGGCCAAGGCAAGGTAACGCAAGTCAACGCAAAGTTAAGGCAAGGCAAGGAAAGGGTAAGAGAAAACAAGGCAATGCAAGGCAAAGCAAGGCAAGGCATGTCAAAGCAAGGCAAAGCAAGGCAAGGCAAGGGTAACGGAAGGGACGGCAAGGCATGGGAAGGACAAGGCAAGGCAGGGCAAGGCAAGGAAAGGCTAAAGCAATGCAACGCAAGGCTCGGCAATGCACGGCAAGACAAGGGAAGGGTAACGTAAGGCAAGGCAAGGCAAGGCAAGGCAAGGCAACACGAAGTTAAGGCAAGGCAAGGAAAGGGTAACGGAAGGCAAGTCACGGAAAGGCAAGGAAAGGGTAACGAAAGGGAAGGCACGGCAAGGCAAGGCAAGGCTAAGGCAAGGCAACGCAAGTCAACGCAAAGTTAAGGCAAGGCAAGGAAAGGGTAAAAGAAAGCAAGGCAATGCAAGGCAAAGCAAGGCAAGGCAAGTCAAAGCAAGGCAAAGCAAGGCAAGGCAAGGGTAACGGAAGGGACGGCAAGGCATGGGAAGGACAAGGCAAGGCAGGGCAAGGCAAGGAAAGGCTAAGGCAAGGCAACGCAAGGCTAGGCAATGCACGGCAAGACAAGGGAAGGGTAACGGAAGGCAAGGCAAGGCAAGGCAACGCAAGGCAACACGACGTTAAGGCAAGGCAAGGAAAGGGTAACTGAAGGCAAGGCACGGAAAGGCAAGGAAAGGGTAACGAAAGGCAAGGCACGGCAAGGCAAGGCAAGGCTAAGGCAAGGCAACGCAAGGCAAAGAAAGGGTAACGGAAGGCAAGGCAAGGCAAGGCAAAGCAAGAAAAGGCAAGGGTAACAGAGGGCACGGCAAGGCAAGGCAAGCCAAGTAAGGCTATAGCAAGGGAAGGAAAGGCTATGGCACGACAACGCACGGCTAGGCAATGCACCGCAAGGAAAGGAAAGGGTAACGGAAGGCAAGGCAATGCAAGAGAGATCAAGGCAAGGCAAGGGTAATGGAAGGCACGGCAAGACAAGGGAAAGACAAGGCAAGGCAAGGCACGCCAAGGCAAGGCAAGGCTAAGGCAAGGCAACGCAAGGGAAGGCAAGGCAAGGCTAAGTCAAGGCAACGCAAGTCAACGCAAAGTTAAGGCAAGGGAAGGAAAGGGTAACAGAAAGCAGGGCAAAGCAAGGCAATGCAAGGCAAGGCAAGGCAAGGCCAACGGAAGGCAAGGCAAGGCTACGCAAAGCAAGGCAAGGCAAGTCAAAGCAAGGCAAAGCAAGGCAAGGCAAGGTTAACAGAAGGGACAGCAAGGCATGGGAAGGACAAGGCAAGGCAGGGCAAGGCAAGGAAAGGATAAGGCAAGGCATCGCAAGGCTAGGCAATGCACGGCAAGGCAAGGAAAGGGTAACGGAAGGCAAGGCACGGAAAGGCAGGGAAAGGGTGTCCGAAGGCAATGCACGGCCAGGCAAGGCAAGGCTAAGGCAAGGCAACGCAAGTCAACGCAAAATTAAGGCAAGGCAAGGAAAGGGTAACAGAAAGCAAGGCAATGCAAGGCAAAGCAAGGCAAGGCAAGTCAAAGCAAGTCAAAGCAATGCAAGGCAAGGGTAACGGAAGGGACGGCAAGGCATGGGAAGGACAAGGCAAGGCAGGGCAAGGCAAGGAACGGCTAAGGCAAGGCAACGCAAGGCTAGGCAATGCACGGCAAGACAAGGGAAGGGTAACGGAAGGCAAGGCAAGGCAAGGCAACGCAAGGCAACACGACGTTAAGGCAAGGCAACGAAAGGGTAACGGAAGGCAAGTCACGGAAAGGCAAGGAAAGGGTAACGAAAGGCAAGGCACGGCAAGGCAAGGCAAGGCTAAAGCAAGGCAACGCAAGGCAAAGAAAGGGTAACGGAAGGCAAGGCAAGGCAAGGCAAAGCAAGAAAATGCAAGGGTAACAGAGGGCACGGCAAGGCAAGGCAAGACAAGTAAGGCTATAGCAAGGGAAGGAAAGGCTATGGCACGACAACGGACGGCTAGGCAATGCACCGCAAGGACAGGAAAGGGTAACGGAAGGCAGGGCAAGGCAAGACAAATCAAGGTAAGTCAAGGGTAATGGAAGGCACGGCAAGACAAGGGAAAGACAAGGCAAGGCAAGGCACGCCAAGGCAAGGCAAGGCTAAGGCAAGGCAACGCAAGGGAAGGCAAGGCAAGTTTCAGGTCAGGGAAGCCAAGCAAGGCTAAGTTAAGGGGAGGCAAGGCTAAGCCACGAAAACGCAAGGCTAGGCAATGCACGGCAAGGCAAGCAAAGGGTAAAGGAAGCGAAGACACGGCAAGGCAAAGAATGGGTACCGGATTGCAAGGCAGGGCAAGGCAACGCAAGGTTATGGCAAGGCAACGCAGGGCAACGCAAAGATAAGTCAAGGCAAGGAATGGGTAACGGAAGGGAGTCAAGGCAAGGAAAAGCAAGGCAAGTCAAGGGTAACGGAAGGCAAGGCAATGCAAGGGAAAGACAAGGCAAGGCAAGGCAAAGATATCAAGGCAGGGCAAGGCAACGCAAGGTTATGGCAAGGCAACGCAGGGCAACGCAAAGATAAGTCAAGGCAAGGAATGGGTAACGGAAGGGACGTCAAGGCAAGGAAAAGCAAGGCAAGTCAAGGGTAACGGAAGGCAAGGCAATGCAAGGGAAAGACAAGGCAAGGCAAGGCAAAGATATGGCAAGGTAACGCAAAGCAAGGCAAGGTTAAGTCAAGGCAAGCCAAGCAAGGCTAAGGCAAGGGGAGAAAAGGCTAAGGCACGACAACGCAAGGCTAGGCAATGCACGTCAAGGCAAGGAAAGGGTAACAGACGGCAAGGCATTGCAAGGCAAAGCAAGGCAATAAAAGGGTAACTGAAGGCACAGCAAGGCAAGGAAAGGGTAACGGAAGGCAAGGCAAGGCAAGGCAAAGCAAGGAAAGGCAAGGGTAACTGAAGGCATGGCAAGGCAAGGGAAGGACAAGGCAAGGCACGGCAAGGCAAGGCAAGGCTTATACAGTGCAACGCAACGCAAAGCAACGCGAAGTTAATGCAAGGCAAGGAAAGGGTAATGGAAGGCAAGGCACGGAAAGGCAAGGAAAGGGTATCGGAAGGCAAGGCACGGCAAGGCAAGGCAAGGCTAAGTCAAGGCAACGCAAGGCAACGCAAAGTTAAGGCAAGGGAAGGAAAGGGTAAAAGAAAGCAGGGCAAAGCAAGGCAATGCAAGGCAAGGCAAGGCCAACGGAAGGCAAGGCAAGGCTACGCAAATCAAGGCAAGGCAAGTCAAAGCAAGGCAAAGCAAGGCAAGGCAAGGTTAACAGAAGGGACAGCAAGGCATGGGAAGGAAAAGGCAAGGCAGGGCAAGGCAAGGAAAGGATAAGGCAAGGCATCGCAAGGCTAGGCAATGCACGGTAAGGCAAGGAATGGGTAACGGAAGGCAAGGCACGGAAAGGCAGGGAAAGGGTGTCCGAAGGCAATGCACGGCAAGGCAAGGCAAGGCTAAGTCAAGGCAACGCAAGTCAACGCAAAGGTAAGGCAAGGCAAGGAAAGGGTAACAGAAAGCAAAGCAATGCAAGGCAAAGCAAGGCAAGGCAAGTCAAAGCAAGGCAAAGCAAGGCAAGGCAAGGGTAACGGAAGGGACGGCAAGGCATGGGAAGGACAAAGCAAGGCAGGGCAAGGCAAGGAAAGGCTAAGGCAAGGCAACGCAAGGCTAGGCAATGCACGGCAAGACAAGGGAAGGGTAACGGAAGGCAAGGCAAGGCAAGGCAACGCAAGGCAACACGACGTTAAGGCAAGGCAAGGAAAGGGTAACGGAAGGCAAGTCACGGAAAGGCAAGGAAAGGGTAACGAAAGGCAAGGCACGGCAAGGCAAGGCAAGGCTAAGGCAAGGCAACGCAAGGCAAAGAAAGGGTAACGGAAGGCAAGGCAAGGCAAGGCAAAGCAAGAAAAGGCAAGGGTAACAGAGGGCACGGCAAGGCAAGGCAAGCCAAGTAAGGCTATAGCAAGGGAAGGAAAGGCTATGGCACGACAACGCACGGCTAGGCAATGCACCGCAAGGACAGGAAAGGGTAACGGAAGGCAGGGCAAGGCAAGACAAATCAAGGTAAGGCAAGGGTAATGGAAGGCACGGCAAGACAAGGGAAAGACAAGGCAAGGCAAGGCACGCCAAGGCAAGGCAAGGCTAAGGCAAGGCAACGCAAGGGAAGGCAAGGCAAGTTTCAGGTCAGGGAAGCCAAGCAAGGCTAAGTTAAGGGGAGGCAAGGCTAAGCCACGAAAACGCAAGGCTAGGCAATGCACGGCAAGGCAAGGAAAGGGTAAAGGAAGCGAAGGCACGGCAAGGCAAAGAATGGGTACCGGATTGCAAGGCAGGGCAAGGCAACGCAAGGTTATGGCAAGGCAACGCAGGGCAACGCAAAGATAAGTCAAGGCAAGGAATGGGTAACGGAAGGGACGTCAAGGCAAGGAAAAGCAAGGCAAGTCAAGGGTAACGGAAGGCAAGGCAATGCAAGGGAAAGACAAGGCAAGGCAAGGCAAAGATATGGCAAGGTAACGCAAAGCAAGGCAAGGTTAAGTCAAGGCAAGCCAAGCAAGGCTAAGGCAAGGGGAGAAAAGGCTAAGGCACGACAACCCAAGTCTAGGCAATGCACGTCAAGGCAAGGAAAGGGTGACAGAAGGCAAGGCATTGCAAGGCAAAGCAAGGCACGAAAAGGGTAACTGAAGGCACAGCAAGGCAAGGAAAGGGTAACGGAAGGCAAGGCAAGGCAAGGCACAGCAAGGCAAGGCAAGGGTAACTGAAGGCATGGCAAGGCAAGGGAAGCACAAGGCAAGGCACGGCATGGCAAGGCAAGGCTTATACAATGCAACGCAACGCAAGGCAACGCGAAGGTAAAGCAAGGCAAGGAAAGGGTAATGGAAGGCAAGGCACGGAAAGGCAGGGAAAGGGTATCCGAAGGCAATGCACGGCAAGGCAAGGCAAGGCAAGGCAAGGCCAAGGCAAGTCAACGCAAGTCAACACAAAGTTAAGGCAAGGCAAGGAAAGGGTAACAGAAAGCAAGGCAATGCAAGGCAAAGCAAGGCAAGGCATGTCAAAGCAAGGCAAAGCAAGGCAAGGCAAGGGTAACGGAAGGGACGGCAAGGCATGGGAAGGACAAGGCAAGGCAGGGCAAGGCAAGGAAAGGCTAAGGCAAGGCAACGCAAGGCTAGGCAATGCACGGCAAGACAAGGGAAGGGTAACGGAAGGCAAGGCAAGGCAAGGCAACGCAAGGCAACACGACGTTAAGGCAAGGCAAGGAAAGGGTAACGGAAGGCAAGTCACGGAAAGGCAAGGAAAGGGTAACGAAAGGCAAGGCACGGCAAGGCAAGGCAAGGCTAAGGAAAGGCAACGCAAGGCAAAGAAAGGGTAACGGAAGGCAAGGCAAGGCAAGGCAAAGCAAGAAAAGGCAAGGGTAACAGAGGGCACGGCAAGGCAAGGCAAGCCAAGTAAGGCTATAGCAAGGGAAGGAAAGGCTATGGCACGACAACGCACGGCTAGGCAATGCACCGCAAGGAAAGGAAAGGGTAACGGAAGGCAGGGCAATGCAAGACAGATCAAGGCAAGGCAAGGGTAATGGAAGGCACGGCAAGACAAGGGAAAGACAAGGCAAGGCAAGGCACGCCAAGGCAAGGCAAGGCTAAGGCAAGGCAACGCAAGGGAAGGCAAGGCAAGTTTAAGGTCAGGCAAGCCAAGCAAGGCTAAGTTAAGGGGAGGCAAGGCTAAGCCACGAAAACGCAAGGCTAGGCAATGCACGGCAAGGCAAGGAAAGGGTAAAGGAAGCGAAGGCATGGCAAGGCAACGAATGGGTAACGTATTGCAAGGCAGGGCAAGGCAACGCAAGGTTATGGCAAGGCAACGCAAGGCAACGCAAAGATAAGGCAAGGCAAGGAATGGGTAACGGAAGGTAAGTCAAGGCAAGGAAAAGCAAGGCAAGTCAAGGGTAACGGAAGGCAAGGCAATGCAAGGGAAAGACAAGGCAAGGCAAGGCAAAGATATGGCAAGGTAATGCAAAGCAAGGCAAGGTTAAGTCAAGGCAAGCCAAGCAAGGCTAAGGCAAGGGGAGAAAAGGCTAAGGCACGACAACGCAAGGCTAGGCAATGCACGTCAAGGCAAGGAAAGGGTAACAGACGGCAAGGCATTGCAAGGCAAAGCAAGGCAATAAAAGGGTAACTGAAGGCACAGCAAGGCAAGGAAAGGGTAACGGAAGGCAAGGCAAGGCAAGGCAAAGCAAGGAAAGGCAAGGGTAACTGAAGGCATGGCAAGGCAAGGGAAGGACAAGGCAAGGCACGGCAAGGCAAGGCAAGGCTTATACAGTGCAACGCAACGCAAAGCAACGCGAAGTTAATGCAAGGCAAGGAAAGGGTAATGGAAGGCAAGGCACGGAAAGGCAAGGAAAGGGTATCGGAAGGCAAGGCACGGCAAGGCAAGGCAAGGCTAAGTCAAGGCAACGCAAGGCAGCGCAAAGTTAAGGCAAGGGAAGGAAAGGGTAACAGAAAGCAGGGCAAAGCAAGGCAATGCAAGGCAAGGCAAGGCCAACGGAAGGCAAGGCAAGGCTACGCAAATCAAGGCAAGGCAAGTCAAAGCAAGGCAAATCAAGGCAAGGCAAGGTTAACAGAAGGGACAGCAAGGCATGGGAAGGAAAAGGCAAGGCAGGGCAAGGCAAGGAAAGGATAAGGCAAGGCATCGCAAGGCTAGGCAATGCACGGTAAGGCAAGGAAAGGGTAACGGAAGGCAAGGCACGGAGAGGCAGGGAAAGGGTGTCCGAAGGCAATGCACGGCAAGGCAAGGCAAGGCTAAGTCAAGGCAACGGAAGTCAACGCAAAGTTAAGGCAAGGCAAGGAAAGGGTAACAGAAAGCAAGGCAATGCAAGGCAAAGCAAGGCAAGGCAAGTCAAAGCAAGGCAAAGCAAGGCAAGGCAAGGGTAACGGAAGGGACGGCAAGGCATGGGAAGGACAAGGCAAGGCAGGGCAAGGCAAGGAAAGGCTAAGCAAGGCAACGCAAGGCTAGGCAATGCACGGCAAGACAAGGGAAGGGTAACGGAAGGCAAGGCAAGGCAACGCAAGGCAACACGACGTTAAGGCAAGGCAACGAAAGGGTAACGGAAGGCAAGTCACGGAAAGGCAAGGAAAGGGTAACGAAAGGCAAGGCACGGCAAGGCAAGGCAAGGCTAAGGCAAGGCAACGCAAGGCAACGAAAGGGTAACGGAAGGCAAGGCAAGGCAAGGCAAAGCAAGAAAAGGCAAGGGTAACAGAGGGCACGGCAAGGCAAGGCAAGCCAAGTAAGGCTATAGCAAGGGAAGGAAAGGCTATGGCACGACAACGCACGGCTAGGCAATGCACCGCAAGGAAAGGAAAGGGTAACGGAAGGCAGGGCAATGCAAGACAGATCAAGGCAAGGCAAGGGTAATGGAAGTCACGGCAAGACAAGGGAAAGACAAGGCAAGGCAAGGCACGCCAAGGCAAGGCAAGGCTAAGGCAAGGCAACGCAAGGGAAGGCAAGGCAAGTTTAAGGTCAGGCAAGCCAAGCAAGGCTAAGTTAAGGGGAGGCAAGGCTAAGCCACGAAAACGCAAGGCTAGGCAATGCACGGCAAGGAAAGGAAAGGGTAAAGGAAGCGAAGACACGGCAAGGCAAAGAATGGGTAACGGATTGCAAGGCAGGGCAAGGCAACGCAAGGTTATGGCAAGGCAACGCAGGGCAACGCAAAGATAAGGCAAGGCAAGGAATGGCTAACGGAAGGGAAGTCAAGGCAAGGAAAAGCAAGGCAAGTCAAGGGTAACGGAAGGCAAGGCAATGCAAGGGAAAGACAAGGCAAGGCAAGGCAAAGATATGGCAAGGTAACGCAAAGCAAGGCAAGGTTAAGTCAAGGCAAGCCAAGCAAGGCTAAGGCAAGGGGAGAAAAGGGTAAGGCACGACAACCCAAGGCTAGGCAATGCACGTCAAGGCAAGGAAAGTGTAACAGAAGGCAAGGCATTGCAAGGCAAAGCAAGGCAAGAAAAGGGTAACTGAAGGCACAGCAAGGCACGGAAAGGGTAACGGAAGGCAAGGCAAGGCAAGGCACAGCAAGGCAAGGCAAGGGTAACTGAAGGCATGGCAAGGCAAGGGAAGCACAAGGCAAGGCACGGCATGGCAAGGCAAGGCTTATACAATGCAACGCAAGGCAAGGCAACGCGAAGTTAAAGCAAGGCAAGGAAAGGGTAATGGAAGGCAAGGCACGGAAAGGCAAGGAAAGGGTATCGGAAGGCAAGGCACGGCAAGGCAAGGCAATGCTAAGGCAAGGCAACGCAAGTCAACGCAAAGTTAAGGCAAGGCAAGGAAAGGGTAACAGAAAGCAAGGCAAAGCAAGGCAAGGCAAGGGCAACGGAAGGCAAGGCAAGGCAACGCAAAGCAAGGCAAGGCAAGTCAAAGCAAGGCTAAGCAAGGCAAAGCAAGGTTAACAGAAGGGACAGCAAGGCATGGGAAGGACAAGGCAAGGCAGGGCAAGGCAAGGAAAGGATAAGGCAAGGCATCGCAAGGCTAGGCAATGCACGGCAAGGCAAGGAAAGGGTAAAGGAAGGCAAGGCAAGGCAAGGCAAGGGAAGTGTAACGGAAGGCAAGTCAAGGCAACGCAAAGCAAGGCAAGGCAAGACAAAGCAAGGCAAGGCAAGGGTAACGGAAGGGACAGCAAGGCATGGGAAGGACAAGGCAAGGGAGGGCAAGGCAAGGAAAGGCTAAGGCAAGGCAACGCAAGGCTAGGCAATGCACCGCAAGGCAACGTAAGGGTAAGGGAAGACACGGCAAGGCAAGGGAAGGAAAACGCAAGGCACGGCAAGGCAAGGATAACGGAAGGTATGGCAAGGCAAGACAATGGTAACGGAACGCAAGGCATGGCAAGGCAAGGCAAGGCCAAGGCAACGCAAGGCTATGGCAAGGCAACGCAAGGCAACGCAAAGTTAAGGCAAGGCAAGTAAAGGGTAACGGAAGGCAAGGCAAGGCACGGAAAAGCAAGGCAAAACAAGGGTAACGGAAGTCTCGGCAAGGCAACGCACGGCTAGGCAATGCACGGCAATGCATGGAAAGGGTAACGAAATTCAAGACAAGGCAAGGCAAGGCAAGGCAAGGATAAGGCAAGGCAAGCCATGCAAGGCTAAGGCAAGGGGAGACAAGGCTAAGGCACGACAACGCAAGGCCAGGCAATTGACGGCTAGGCAAGGAAAGGGTAACAGAAGGCAAGGAAATGGAACGCAAAGCAAGGCAAGAAAAGGGTAACTGAAGGCATAGCAAGGCAAGGAATGCATAACGGAAGGCAAGGCAAGGCAAGGAAAGGGTAACTGAAGGCATGGCAAGGCAAGGGACGGACAAGGCAAGGCACGGCAAGGCAAGGCAAGGCTAAGGCAAGGCAACGCATGGCAACGCAAAGTTAAGGCAAGGCAAGGCAAGGGTAACGGAAGGCACGGCAAGGCAAGGGAAAGACAAGGCAAGGCAAGGCAAAGCAAGGATAAGGCAAAGCAACGCAAAGCAAGGCAAGGTTAAGGCAAGGCAAGCCGAGCAAGGCTAAGGCAAGGGGAGACAAGGCTAATGCACGACAACGCAAGGCTAGGAAATGCACGGCAAGGCAAGGCAAGGGTAACAGAAGGCAAGGCAATGCAAGGCAAAGCAATGCAAATAAAGGGTAACGGAAGGCACAGCAAGGCAAGGAAAGCGTAACGGAAGACAAGGGAAGGCAAGGCAAAGTAAGGCAAGGCAAGGGTAACTGAAGGCATGGCAAGGCACGGGAAGGACAAGGCAAGGCACGGGAAGGACAAGGCAAGGCACGGCAAGGCAAGGCTTATACAACGCAACGCAACGCAAGGCAACGCGAAGTTAAGGCACGGCAAGGAAAGGGTAACGGAAGGGAAGGCACGGAAAGGCAAGGTAAGGGTATCTGAACGCAAGGCACGGCAAGGCAAGGCAAGGCTAAGGCAAGGCAACGCAAGTCAACGGAAAGTTAAGGCAAGGCAAGGAAAGGGTAACAGAAAGCAAGGCAATGCAAGGAAAAGCAAGGCAAGGCAAGTCAAAGCAAGGCAAAGCAATGCAAGGCAAGGGTAACGGAAGGGACGGCAAGGCATGGGAAGGACAAGGCAAGGCAGGGCAGGGCAAGGAAAGGCTAAGTCAAGGCAACGCAAGGCAAGGCAATGCACGACAAGGCAAGGGAAGGGTATCGGAAGGCAAGGCATGGCAAGGAAAAGCAAATCAAGGGAAGTGTAACGGAAGGCACGGAAAGGTGAGGGAAGGACAAGGCAAGGCACGGCAAGGCAAGGCAAGGCTAAGGCAAGGCAACGCAAGTCTAGGCAAGGGTAAACGAAGGCACGGCAAGGCAAGACAAGGGTAACGGAAGGCACGGCAAGGCAAGGGAAGGACAAGTCAAGGCACGGCATGGCAAGGCAATGCTAAGGCAAGGTAACGCAAGGCTAGGCAATGTACGGCAATGCAAGGAAAGGGTAACGGAAGGCAAGGCAAGGCAAGGCAAGGAAAAGGCAAGACAATGCAAGGGTAGGCAATGCAAGGATAAGGCAAGGAAAGGGTAACGGAAGGCAAGGCAAGGCAAGGCAAAGCAAGACAAGGCAAGGGTAAAGGAAGGCACGGCAAGGCAAGACAAGTGTAACGGAAGGCACGGCAAGGCAAGGGAAGGACATGGCAAGGCAAGGCAAGGTAAGGCAGGGCTAAGGCAAGGCAATGCAAGGCCAGGCAATGCACGGCAAGGCAAGTAAAGGGTAAGGGAAGGCAACGCAAGTCTAGGCAATGCACGGCAAGGCAAGGGAAGGATAACGGAAGGCAAGGCAAGGCCAAGCAAATCAAGGCAAGGGAAGTGTAACGGAAGGCACGGGAAGGCAAGGGAAGGACAAGGCAAGGCACGGCAAGGCAAGGCAAGGCAACGCAAGGCCAGGCAATGGTAAAGAAAGGCAAGACAAGCAAGGTTAACGCAAGGGGAGACAAAGCTAATGCACAAAAACGCAAGGCTAGGCAATGGACGGCAAGGTACGGCCAGGGTAACAGAAGACAAGGCAATGCAACGTAAGGTAAGTCTTAGTCAAGGCAACGTCATGCAAGGCCGGTTTAAGGGAAGGCAAGACAAGAAAGGCTAAGGCAAGGGGAGTCAAGGCTAAGGTACGACGACGCAAGGTGAGGCAATGCACAGCAAGGCAAGGAAAGGGTAACAGAAGGCAAGGCAATGCAAGGGAAAGCAAGGCAAGGAAAGGGTAACAGAAGGCACAGCAAGGCAAGAAAAGGGTAAAGGAAGGAAAGCCAAGACAAGGCAAAGCAAGGGAAGGGAAGGGTACCTGAAGGCAAGGCAATGAAAGGGAAGGACAAGGCAAGGCACGGTAAGGCAAGGCAACGCTAAGGCAACGCAACGAAAAGCAAGGAAAAGAGAAGTTTAGGCAAGGCAAGGAAAGGGTAACGCTACGCAAGGCACGGCAAGCCAAGGAAAACGTAACGGAAGGCAAGGCACGGCAAGGCAAGGCAAGGCCAAGGCAAGGCAACGCAAGGCCACGCCAATTTAAGGTAAGGCAATGAAAGGGTAACAGAAGGCAAAGCAATGCAAGGCAAAGCAAGGCAAGGAAAGGGTAACGCAAGGCAAGGCAAGGCAAGGGAAGGCTAAGGCAAGGCATCGGAAGGCTACGCAATGCACGGCAAGGCACGGGAAGGGTAACGGAAGGCGGGGCAAGGCAAGACAAATAAAGGCAAGGCAAGGGTAATGGAAGGCACGGCAAGACAAGGGAAAGACAAGGCAAGGCAAGGCAAAGCAAGGGAAGGATAAGGCAAGGTAAAGCAAAGCAAGGCAAGGTCAAGGCAAGGCAAGCCAAGCAAGGCTGAGGCAAGGGGAGACAAGGCTAAGGCACGACAACGCAAGGCTAGACAATGCTCGTCAAGGCAAGGAAAGGGTAACAGAAGGTAAGGCATTGCAAGGCAAAGCAAGGCAAGAAAAGGATAACGGAAGGCACAGCAAGGCAAGGAAAGGGTAACGGAAGGAAAGGCAAGGCAAGGCAAAGCAAGGCAAGGCAAGGGTAAGTGAAGGCATGGCAAGGCAAGGGAAGGACAAGGCATGGCACGACAAGGCAAGGCAATGCTTGTACAATGCAACGCAACGCAAGGCAACGCGAAGTAAAGGCAAGGCAAGGAAAGTGTAATGGAAGGCAAGGCACGGAAAGGCAAGGAAAGGGTATCGGAAGGCAAGGCACGGCAAGGCAAGGCAAGGCTAAGTCCAGGCAGCGCATGTAAAAGCAAAGTTAAGGCAAGGCAAGTAAACTGTAACAGAAAGCAAGGCAAAGCAAGGCAAGGCAAGGGCAACGCAAGGCTAGGCAATGCACGGCAAGGCAAGGAAAGGGTAACCGAAGGCAAGGCAATGCAAGGCAAAGCAAGGCAAGGAAAGGCAAGGGAAGGACAAGGCAAGGCACGGCAAGGCAAGGCAAGGCTAAGGCTGAAGGCAACGCAAGGCAACACGAAGTTAAGGCAAGGCAAGGAAAGGGTAACGGAAGGCAAGGCACGGAAAGGCAAGGAAAGGGTAACAGAAGGCAAGGCATTGCAAGGCAAAGCAAGGCAAGAAAAGGGTAACTGAAGGCACAGCAAGGCAAGGAAAGGGTAACGGAAGGCAAGGCAAGGGAAGGCAAAGCAAGGCAAGGCAAGGGTAAGTGAAGGCATGGCAAGGCAAGGGAAGCACAAGGCAAGGCACGGCAAGGCAAGGCAAGGCTTGTACAATGCAACGCAACGCAAGGCAACGCGAAGTAAAGGCAAGGCAAGGAAAGTGTAATGGAAGGCAAGGCACGGAAAGGCAAGGAAAGGGTATCGGAAGGCAAGGCACGGCAAGGCAAGGCAAGGCTAAGTCAAGGCAGCGCATGTAAAAGCAAAGTTAAGGCAAGGCAAGTAAACTGTAACAGAAAGCAAGGCAAAGCAAGGCAAGGCAAGTGCAACGCAAGGCTAGGCAATGCACGGCAAGGCAAGGAAAGGGTAACCGAAGGCAAGGCAATGCAAGGCAAAGCAAGGCAAGGAAAGGCAAGGGAAGGACAAGGCAAGGCACGGCAAGGCAAGGCAAGGCTAAGGCAACTGAAGGCAACGCAAGGCAACACGACGTTAAGGCAAGGCAAGGAAAGGGTAACGGAAGGCAAGGCACGGAAAGGCAAGGAAAGGGTAACGAAAGGCAAGGCACAGCAAGGCAAGGCAAGGCTACGGCAAGGCAACGCAAGGCAAAGAAAGGGTAACGGAAGGCAAGGCAAGGCAAGGCAAAGCAAGAAAAGGGAAGGCTAACAGAGGGCACGGCAAGGCAAGGCAAGCCAAGTAAGGCTATAGCAAGGGAAGGAAAGGCTATGGCACGACAACGCACGGCTAGGCAATGCACCGCAAGGAAAGGAAAGGGAAACGGAAGGCAGGGCAAGGCAAGAAAATCAAGGCAAGGCAAGGGTAATGGAAGGCACGGCAAGACAAGGGAAGGACAAGGCAAGGCAAGGCACGCCAAGGCAAGGCACGGCTAAGGCAAGGCAACGCAAGGCAAGGCAATGCAAGTTTAAGGTCAGGCAAGCCAAGCAAGGCTAAGTTAAGGGCAGGCAAGGCTAAGCCACGAAAACGCAAGGCTAGGCAATGCACGGCAAGGCAAGGAAAGGGTAAAGGAAGCGAAGGAACGGCAAGGCAACGAATGGGTAACGGATTGCAAGGCAGGGCAAGGCAACGCAAGGTTATGCCAAGGCAACCCAGGCAACGCAAAGATAAGGCAAGGCTAGGAATGGGTAACGGAAGGCAAGGCAAGGCAAGGAAGAGCAAGGCAAGTCAAGGGTCACGGAAGGCAAGGCAAGGCAAGGGAAAGACAAGGCAAGGCAAGGCAAGGATATGGCAAGGCAACGCAAAGCATGGCAAGGTTAAGTAAAGGCAAGCCAAGCAAGGCTAAGGCAAGGGGAGAAAAGGCTAAGGCACGACAACGCAAGGCTAGGCAAGGCACGTCAAGGCAAGGAAAGGGTAACAGAAGGCAAGGTATTGCAAGGCAAAGAAAGGCAAGAAAAGGGTAACTGAAGGCACAGCAAGGCAAGGAAAGGGTAACGGAAGGCAAGGCACGGCAATGCAAAGCAAGGCTAAGGCAAGGCAACGCAAGTCAACGCAAAGTTAAGGCAAGGCAAGGAAAGGGTTACAGAAAGCAAGGCAAAGCAAGGCAAGGCAAGGGCAACGGAAGGCAAGGCAAGGCAACGCAACGCAAGGCAAGGCAAGTCAAAGCAAGGCAAAGCAAAGCAAGGCAAGGTTAACAGAAGGGACAGCATGGCATGGGAAGGACAAGGCAAGGCAGGGCAAGTCAAGGAAAGGATAAGTCAAGGCATCGCAAGGCTAGGCAATGCACGGCAAGGCAAGGAAAGGGTAACGGAAGGCAAGGCAAGGGAAGTGTAACGGAAGGCAAGGCAAGGCAACGCAAAGAAAGGAAAGGCAAGTCAAAGCAAGGTAAGGCAAGGGTAACGGAAGGGACAGCAAGGCATGGGAAGGACAAGGCAAGGCAGGGCAAGGCTATGGCAAGGCAACGCAAGGCAACGCAATGTTAAGGCAAGGCAAGGAAAGGGTAACGGAAGGGAAGACAAGGCAAGGCAAGGCAAGGGAAGGATAAGGCAAGGCAAGCCAAGGAAGGCTAAGGCAAGGGGAGACAAGGCTAAGGCACGACAACGCAAGGCTAGGCAATGGACGGCTAGGCAAGGAAAGGGTAACAGAAGGCAAGGAAATGCAACGCAAAGCAAGGCAAAAGAAGGGTAACGGAAGGCACAGCAAGGCAAGGAATGCATAACGGAAGGCAAAGCAAGGCAAGGCAAGGGTAACTGAAGGCATGGCAAGGCAAGTGAAGGACAAGGCACGGCACGGCAAGGGAAGGCAAGGCTAAGGCAAGGTAACGCAAGGCAATGCAAAGTTAAGGCAAGGCAAGGAAAGGGTAACGGAAGGGAAGGCACGGAAAGGCAAGGAATGGGTAACGGATTGCAAGGCACGGCAAGACAACGCAAGGCTATGGCAAGGCAACGCAAAGTTAAGGCAAGGCAAGGAAAGTGTAACGGAAGGCAAGGCAAGGCACGGAAAAGCAAGGCAAAACAAGGGTAACGGAAGGCTCGGCAAGGCAACGCACGGCTAGGCAATGCACGGCAATGCATGGAAAGGGTAACGGAAGGCAAGACAAGGCAAGGCAAGGCAAGGCAAGGCAAGTCAAGGGCAACCTAAGGCAAGGCAATGCAAGGGAAAGACAAGGCAAGGCAAGGCAAAGATATGGCAAGGTAACGCAAAGCAAGGCAAGGTTAAGTCAAGGCAAGCCAAGCAAGGCTAAGGCAAGGGGAGAAAAGGCTAAGGCACGACAACCCAAGTCTAGGCAATGCACGTTTAGGCAAGGAAAGGGTAACAGAAGGCAAGGCATTGCAAGGCAAAGCAAGGCAAGAAAAGGGTAACTGAAGGCACAGCAAGGCAAGGAAAGGGTAACGGAAGGCAAGGCAAGGCAAGGCACAGCAAGGCAAGGCAAGGGTAACTGAAGGCATGGCAAGGCAAGTGAAACACAAGGCAAGGCACGGCATGGCAAGGCAAGGCTTATACAATGCAACGCAACGCAAGGCAACGCGAAGTTAAAGCAAGGCAAGGAAAGGGTAATGGAAGGCAAGGCACGGAAAGGCAGGGAAAGGGAATCCGAAGGCAATGCACGGCAAGGCAAGGCAAGGCAAGGCAAGGCAAGGCCAAGGCAAGGTAACGCAAGTCAACGCAAAGTTAAGGCAAGGCAAGGAAAGGGTAAGAGAAAACAAGGCAATGCAAGGCAAAGCAAGGCAAGGCATGTCAAAGCAAGGCAAAGCAAGGCAAGGCAAGGGTAACGGAAGGGACGGCAAGGCATGGGAAGGACAAGGCAAGGCAGGGCAAGGCAAGGAAAGGCTAAAGCAATGCAACGCAAGGCTCGGCAATGCACGGCAAGACAAGGGAAGGGTAACGTAAGGCAAGGCAAGGCAAGGCAAGGCAAGGCAACACGAAGTTAAGGCAAGGCAAGGAAAGGGTAACGGAAGGCAAGTCACGGAAAGGCAAGGAAAGGGTAACGAAAGGGAAGGCACGGCAAGGCAAGGCAAGGCTAAGGCAAGGCAACGCAAGTCAACGCAAAGTTAAGGCAAGGCAAGGAAAGGGTAAAAGAAAGCAAGGCAATGCAAGGCAAAGCAAGGCAAGGCAAGTCAAAGCAAGGCAAAGCAAGGCAAGGCAAGGGTAACGGAAGGGACGGCAAGGCATGGGAAGGACAAGGCAAGGCAGGGCAAGGCAAGGAAAGGCTAAGGCAAGGCAACGCAAGGCTAGGCAATGCACGGCAAGACAAGGGAAGGGTAACGGAAGGCAAGGCAAGGCAAGGCAACGCAAGGCAACACGACGTTAAGGCAAGGCAAGGAAAGGGTAACTGAAGGCAAGGCACGGAAAGGCAAGGAAAGGGTAACGAAAGGCAAGGCACGGCAAGGCAAGGCAAGGCTAAGGCAAGGCAACGCAAGGCAAAGAAAGGGTAACGGAAGGCAAGGCAAGGCAAGGCAAAGCAAGAAAAGGCAAGGGTAACAGAGGGCACGGCAAGGCAAGGCAAGCCAAGTAAGGCTATAGCAAGGGAAGGAAAGGCTATGGCACGACAACGCACGGCTAGGCAATGCACCGCAAGGAAAGGAAAGGGTAACGGAAGGCAAGGCAATGCAAGAGAGATCAAGGCAAGGCAAGGGTAATGGAAGGCACGGCAAGACAAGGGAAAGACAAGGCAAGGCAAGGCACGCCAAGGCAAGGCAAGGCTAAGGCAAGGCAACGCAAGGGAAGGCAAGGCAAGGCTAAGTCAAGGCAACGCAAGTCAACGCAAAGTTAAGGCAAGGGAAGGAAAGGGTAACAGAAAGCAGGGCAAAGCAAGGCAATGCAAGGCAAGGCAAGGCAAGGCCAACGGAAGGCAAGGCAAGGCTACGCAAAGCAAGGCAAGGCAAGTCAAAGCAAGGCAAAGCAAGGCAAGGCAAGGTTAACAGAAGGGACAGCAAGGCATGGGAAGGACAAGGCAAGGCAGGGCAAGGCAAGGAAAGGATAAGGCAAGGCATCGCAAGGCTAGGCAATGCACGGCAAGGCAAGGAAAGGGTAACGGAAGGCAAGGCACGGAAAGGCAGGGAAAGGGTGTCCGAAGGCAATGCACGGCCAGGCAAGGCAAGGCTAAGGCAAGGCAACGCAAGTCAACGCAAAATTAAGGCAAGGCAAGGAAAGGGTAACAGAAAGCAAGGCAATGCAAGGCAAAGCAAGGCAAGGCAAGTCAAAGCAAGTCAAAGCAATGCAAGGCAAGGGTAACGGAAGGGACGGCAAGGCATGGGAAGGACAAGGCAAGGCAGGGCAAGGCAAGGAAAGGCTAAGGCAAGGCAACGCAAGGCTAGGCAATGCACGGCAAGACAAGGGAAGGGTAACGGAAGGCAAGGCAAGGCAAGGCAACGCAAGGCAACACGACGTTAAGGCAAGGCAACGAAAGGGTAACGGAAGGCAAGTCACGGAAAGGCAAGGAAAGGGTAACGAAAGGTAAGGCACGGCAAGGCAAGGCAAGGCTAAGGCAAGGCAACGCAAGGCAAAGAAAGGGTAACGGAAGGCAAGGCAAGGCAAGGCAAAGCAAGAAAATGCAAGGGTAACAGAGGGCACGGCAAGGCAAGGCAAGACAAGTAAGGCTATAGCAAGGGAAGGAAAGGCTATGGCACGACAACGGACGGCTAGGCAATGCACCGCAAGGACAGGAAAGGGTAACGGAAGGCAGGGCAAGGCAAGACAAATCAAGGTAAGTCAAGGGTAATGGAAGGCACGGCAAGACAAGGGAAAGACAAGGCAAGGCATGGCACGCCAAGGCAAGGCAAGGGTAAGGCAAGGCAACGCAAGGGAAGGCAAGGCAAGTTTCAGGTCAGGGAAGCCAAGCAAGGCTAAGTTAAGGGGAGGCAAGGCTAAGCCACGAAAACGCAAGGCTAGGCAATGCACGGCAAGGCAAGCAAAGGGTAAAGGAAGCGAAGACACGGCAAGGCAAAGAATGGGTACCGGATTGCAAGGCAGGGCAAGGCAACGCAAGGTTATGGCAAGGCAACGCAGGGCAACGCAAAGATAAGTCAAGGCAAGGAATGGGTAACGGAAGGGACGTCAAGGCAAGGAAAAGCAAGGCAAGTCAAGGGTAACGGAAGGCAAGGCAATGCAAGGGAAAGACAAGGCAAGGCAAGGCAAAGATATGGCAAGGTAACGCAAAGATAAGTCAAGGCAAGGAATGGGTAACGGAAGGGACGTCAAGGCAAGGAAAAGCAAGGCAAGTCAAGGGTAACGGAAGGCAAGGCAATGCAAGGGAAAGACAAGGCAAGGCAAGGCAAAGATATGGCAAGGTAACGCAAAGCAAGGCAAGGTTAAGTCAAGGCAAGCCAAGCAAGGCTAAGGCAAGGGGAGAAAAGGCTAAGGCACGACAACGCAAGGCTAGGCAATGCACGTCAAGGCAAGGAAAGGGTAACAGACGGCAAGGCATTGCAAGGCAAAGCAAGGCAATAAAAGGGTAACTGAAGGCACAGCAAGGCAAGGAAAGGGTAACGGAAGGCAAGGCAAGGCAAGGCAAAGCAAGGAAAGGCAAGGGTAACTGAAGGCATGGCAAGGCAAGGGAAGGACAAGGCAAGGCACGGCAAGGCAAGGCAAGGCTTATACAGTGCAACGCAACGCAAAGCAACGCGAAGTTAATGCAAGGCAAGGAAAGGGTAATGGAAGGCAAGGCACGGAAAGGCAAGGAAAGGGTATCGGAAGGCAAGGCACGGCAAGGCAAGGCAAGGCTAAGTCAAGGCAACGCAAGGCAACGCAAAGTTAAGGCAAGGGAAGGAAAGGGTAAAAGAAAGCAGGGCAAAGCAAGGCAATGCAAGGCAAGGCAAGGCCAACGGAAGGCAAGGCAAGGCTACGCAAATCAAGGCAAGGCAAGTCAAAGCAAGGCAAAGCAAGGCAAGGCAAGGTTAACAGAAGGGACAGCAAGGCATGGGAAGGAAAAGGCAAGGCAGGGCAAGGCAAGGAAAGGATAAGGCAAGGCATCGCAAGGCTAGGTAATGCACGGTAAGGCAAGGAATGGGTAACGGAAGGCAAGGCACGGAAAGGCAGGGAAAGGGTGTCCGAAGGCAATGCACGGCAAGGCAAGGCAAGGCTAAGTCAAGGCAACGCAAGTCAACGCAAAGGTAAGGCAAGGCAAGGAAAGGGTAACAGAAAGCAAAGCAATGCAAGGCAAAGCAAGGCAAGGCAAGTCAAAGCAAGGCAAAGCAAGGCAAGGCAAGGGTAACGGAAGGGACGGCAAGGCATGGGAAGGACAAGGCAAGGCAGGGCAAGGCAAGGAAAGGCTAAGGCAAGGCAACGCAAGGCTAGGCAATGCACGGCAAGACAAGGGAAGGGTAACGGAAGGCAAGGCAAGGCAAGGCAACGCAAGGCAACACGACGTTAAGGCAAGGCAAGGAAAGGGTAACGGAAGGCAAGTCACGGAAAGGCAAGGAAAGGGTAACGAAAGGCAAGGCACGGCAAGGCAAGGCAAGGCTAAGGCAAG